>NC_074682.1:41679066-41856566 GCF_029448725.1 Salvelinus fontinalis
CAGAGTACGACCCTGCCTCACACAGGAAGCGGCGCAGGTCCTAATCCAGGCACTTGTCATCTCCCGTCTGGATTACTGCAACTCGCTGTTGGCTGGGCTCCCTGCCTGTGCCATTAAACCCCTACAACTCATCCAGAACGCCGCAGCCCATCTGGTGTTCAACCTTCCCAAGTTCTCTCACGTCACCCCGCTCCTCCGCTCTCTCCACTGGCTTCCAGTTGAAGCTCGCATCCGCTACAAGACCATGGTGCTTGCCTACGGAGCTGTGAGGGGAACGGCACCTCCGTACCTTCAGGCTCTGATCAGGCCCTACACCCAAACAAGGGCACTGCGCTCATCCACCTCTGGCCTGCTCGCCTCCCTACCTCTGAGGAAGTACAGTTCCCGCTCAGCCCAGTCAAAACTGTTCGCTGCTCTGGCACCCCAATGGTGGGACAAACTCCCTCACGACGCCAGGTCAGCGGAGTCAATCACCACCTTCCGGAGACACCTGAAACCCCACCTCTTTAAGGAATACCTAGGATAGGATAAAGTAATCCTTCTAACCCCCCCCCCTTATAAGATTTAGATGCACTATTGTAAAGTGGCTGTTCCACTGGATATAAGGTGAATGCACCAATTTGTAAGTCGCTCTGGATAAGAGCGTCTGCTAAATGACTTAAATGTAAATGTAAACAAAGAAAGAAAGTTGAGAACATTAAATAAATACTGGTTTCAATGACATATGAGGAAGTGTTTATAAAATAATCCCCTTAACATGTCTATGGTCGGAACACGGTAAGACATGACTCATAAAATGACAAAAAACGTCTAGATTTTAAACAATTACGTTTGTGGTTCAACAGTTTCAAAATGTTGACCGCCTCCACTCAGACTGCAAGGTGGGTGATCCAGTGTGCAACAGGAACTGGCCATTCTCTCCTATCTGAACAAAGAGTGCCTCAAGTATGTCGACAAAATCAATATTTAGATATAAGGATCCTACATTATATTTGTCAAACATGACAGGCGTTTAGACTATATACGTGATTGAAAGTCTCATTAAAATTAGACTACATTTTCTGGCGTCTCCCTCCTGTCAGCATTGGTCTGGAGATGATAGCCTTTGTATTTTGGAAACAGTCTATGACCTACACATTGACATGTGTTAGGTTCTAATTTTTGGAATAAATAACTCACGGACACCAGAAAAGCTTAACCAAGTTTAATTCTTCCCAAAGGGTCGATGCAGCTGTATTCAGACAAAATACATTTCACACAAGCACTGATATTTAACCCTTTCTCCTAGGCTGAGTCTCCTCCACAACTGAACAGCCAATGCATCTCTGTTGCTAGACAGAACCTTAGTGATATTTTTTTCCTCACTTCATCTAACCTGACCTCTACCCCAAAGTGCTCACTCCACCCCAACTCAAGGCTGTCATGGTTATTGATACCAGACTGTGTCTCTTCTCCTCCCAGAGGATCTCTGATGGCTAACAATTACATACACTGACATAATGTAAACGTTATACATTACCCTCTCTCCCTCAGTGACATTGTTAGTTTCTAAGATCTCCACCCGTCTCCCCTTATCAATGCCTGCCACATGTAATCGCATATAGGTCCATTATCAGTGTAATTGACTTAAAATATACAAAAGTTATTTAGAGCCTCTTTATGTCAGTAGTTCTGAAAGCAGCGCCCGCCTAGGAGCCAAATAGGGTCCTACGTCATCACGTAATTGCTCTCGAGCTCCTGCAGCTGTGCACAAAGATATGCACGTGCTTGGGCTCACCCCACAACCTCATTGGACAATGCTGTGCCGATCTGATCCTGCCTCCCACTTTAACCTTGCAACCTCATTGGACATAATTTCCGACTGACAATCAACATCGCCCCTTGAGGCTGGCTAATTCCTTGTGGTACGGTCCTTGCTATCTGGGATCCTTGAGAAGTCCCTATCCAGTTAAAGTTGACATTTTAAATTGTTATGGGAAAGGTTAAGGTTAGGTAAAGGTTATGGTTAGGCAATTGATTGTGAGGATGTAATGTTAGACAATGGAAAAGTTTAAGCCTACTTATAGGATTGCATCAAATATCCTACTCCATGAAAGTCGTGAAATGAATACACTACCGTTCAGAAGTTTGGGGTCACTTAGAAAGTTCCTCATTTTTGAAAGGAAAGCACATTTTCTTGTGCTTTTCTTTCAAGTCCATTAAAATAACATCAAATTGATCAGAAATACAGTGTAAACATTGTTAATGTTGTAAATGACTATTGTAGCTGGAAACGGATGATTTTTAATGGAATATCTACATAGACGTACAGAGGCCCATTATCAGCAACCATCACTCCTGTGTTCCAATGGCACGTTGTGTTAGCTAATCCAAGTTTATCATTTTAAAAAGGGCTAATTGATCATTAGAAACCCCTTCTGCAATTATGTTAGCACAGCTGAAAACTGCTGTGCTGATTAAAGAAGCAATAAACCTGGCCTTCTTTAGACTAGCTGAGTATCTGGAGCATCAGCATTTGTGGATTTGATTACAGGCTCAAAATGGCCAGAAACAAATACATTTATTCTAAAACTCGTCAGTCTATTCTTGTTCTGAGAAATGAAGGCTATTCCATTCGAGAAATTGCCATGAAACTGAAGATCTCGTACAATGCTTTGTACTACTCCCTTCACAGAACAGCGCAAACTGTCTCTAACCAGAATAGAAAGAGGAGTGGGAGGCCCTGGTGCACAACTGAGCAAGAGGACAAGTACATTAGAGTGTCTAGTTTGAGAACCAGACACCTCAAGTCCTCAACTGGCAGCTTCATTAAATAGTACCCGCAAAACACCAGTCTCAACATCAACAGTGAAGAGGCGACTCCGGGATGCTGGCCTTCTAGGCAGAGTTGCAAAGAAAAAGCCATATCTCAGACTGGCCAATAAAAAGAAAAGAATAAGATGGGCAAAAGAACACAGACACTGGACAGAGGAAGATTAGAAAAAAGCGTTATGGACAGACGAATCTAAGTTTGAGGTGTTCGGATCACAAAGAAGAAAATTCGTGAGATGCAGAAAAAATGAAAAGATGCTGGAGATGCTTGACGCCATCTGTCAAACATGGTGGACGCAATGTGATTGTCTAGGGGTGCTTTGGTGGTGGTGAAGTGGGAGATTTGTACAGGGTAAAAGGGATCTTGAAGAAGGCCATCACTCCATTCTGCAACGCCTTTCCATACCCTGGGGCGGCAGTTAGTCTAGTGGTTAGAGCGTTGGACTAGTAACCGAAAGGTTGCAAGATCGAATCCCCGAGCTGACAAGATAAAAATCTGTCGTTCTGTCCCTGTTCCTAGGCTGTCATTGACTACCCACTGTTCCTAGGCTGTCATTGAAAATAATAATTTGTTCTTAATTGACTTGCCTAGTTAAATAAAATAAAATACATTTTAAACCTGTGGGCGGCACTTAATTGGAGCCAATTTCCTCCTACAATGGACAAAGGACAATGACCAAAAGCACAGCTCCAAACTATGCAAGAACTATTTAGGGAAGAAGCAGTCAGCTGATATTCTGTCTATAATGGAGTGGCCAGCACAGTCACCGCATCTCAACCCTATTGAGCTGTTGTGGGAACAGCTTGACCATATGGTAAGTAAGAAGTGCCCATCAAGCCAATCCAATTTGTGGGAGGTGCTTCAGGAAGCATGGAGTGAAATCTCATCAGATTACCTCAACAAATTGACAAATAGAATGCCAAAGGTCTGCAAAGCTTTTCATTGCTTTCGTCAAAGAAACCTCCATTTGCAGCAAAGTTTGAAGGACAATTATTATTTCAATTAAAAATCATTATTTATAACCTCGTCAACATCTTGACAATATTTCCTACTCATTTAAGGACATTTCTAAAGTGACCCCAAACTTTTGAACGGTAGTATATATTTTGCATTCGCTTACGCGATGACTGACAATCGCAGGCAATCAATTGCATTGATGGATTAGCGATGCACATTTATAAAGACAAATGGCATAGAATTATTTGATTTGGATGGGGTGGTTGACAACAGAAAGTAGGGAGATATTTTCATATCTAAAAAGTGGGTGAAAGTTCGCAGTATACATATATATATGTATGTATATGTATATATACTATATATATATATACATACATACATACATACATACATACATACATACATACATACATACATATATATATATATATATATAGTGCATCAAATTATGTGTTGTGTCATGATTCGTGCCTGGTAAAAACCTTAGTATTTTGGAATATTGCACAATAGACTAACTAAATAAACCAGCGACACCATTTAGCAGATACAGGTTGTGAGCATTGTGTTTCTGATCAGTTTGACAACTGTGTTCTAATGTATTTGTCTGGCTAACATGTCACCTTCTTTCACATCATTTTCTGCTTGGTTTCGAGAGAAATGTAGCCTATTGAAAGAGAGAAATCAAACAACTCCCGCAGTCTAATAGATCTAACTTCTAATTTCAAAGTTTTCTAATTTATGATGCATGGATTGGGATGATGTATTTTCGCTGTTATCAAAATAGCTAATGGTAAGCGCATGTGGCCAGGCAATTCTACTCGCTGTAGAGCGTGCGCTCACTAGGCTAGATGACATTAACAAGCGCGCATCTTGTACACTAAATTATGCCAGGTAAAAATGTAAGTATTCTGGGCCTTTCTCCACTGGAATAAGACTGTAGATAGTTTATTATGCATGTATGAACCATACATGCTTAATAACATGTAACACATTGACACATGAAGTCCAAAACGAGAGGTTAAAGAAATACGGTTATTTCAATCTTCTGGAACGCTTTTATAAGGTAAAGCTGTCATTTGACTCATGACTCCTGTGGGCTTTGTTGACTATGAACTTGCTTGTTTACCCGACCGTGAGACAGACTGTTTGTTCCCTTACTCGGGACTCTGACTCTCTATTGGTTATACAGACTCTTGGCCTCCCATCCTATTCTAACCACCTCTCGCCGGCTTTGTATTCATGTTACCTGATGAAATTGCTGTACAATATGATCTTTCTGCCATCTAACGCACATTCAAATGTCATAAATCAACACTGCAGAGCTCTCCCTGTCCTCTTACATGCCCTGATTGTATTACTGCTGTCTCAGCCACTGCCTGTCACCAAGGGAGTACCCCAAGGCTGGATCCTAGGTCCCATGCGCTTCTCAATTTACATCAACAACATAGCTCAGGCAGTAGGAAGCTCTCTCATCCATTTATATGCAGATGGTACAATCTTAAACTCAGCTGGCCCCTCCTCGGATTGTGTTAAACACTCTACAACAAAGCTTTCTTAGTGTCTAACAAGCTTTCTCTGCCCTTAACCTTGTTCTGAACACCTCCAAAACAAAGGTCATGTGGTTTGGTAAGAAGATTGCCCCTCTCCAAACCGGTGTGATTACTACCGCTGAGGGTTTAGAGCTTGAGGTAGTCACCTCATAAGTACTTGGGAGTATGGATAGACGGTACACTGTCCTTCACTCAGCACATATCAAAGCTGCAGGCTAAGGTTAAATCTAGACTTGGTTTCCTCTATCGTAATCACTCTTCTTTCACCCCAGCTGCCAAACTAACTCTGATTCAGATGACCATTCTACCCATGCTAGATTACGGAGATGTAATTTATAGATTGGAAGATAAGGGTGCTTTCGAGCGGCTAGATTTTCTTTCCCATTCAGCCATCAGATTCTCCACTAATGCTCTTTATAGGACACATCACTGCACTCTATACTCTGTAAACTGGTCATCACTGTATACCTGTTGCAAGACCCACTGGTTCATGCTTATTTATAAAACCCTTAGGCCTTGTAATGGGAATTTTAATGTTAGTGCTTTTCTTCTAACTAATTTCTGTGTTCTATTTATGTGCTGTTGTATAAACCAATCTGTGTTCATGCAAGTGGCTTACTGAACAAATCCTCACTATCAGTCACTGCAATTTGGCAGTACGCCTAGACCTTGTTTTGAGAACGAACGAAAGAGCTCTCTGTTTCAAGGTCTCAGCTTAGAGAGAAGCCTCGTGAGGTATTGGTCTGTAATATGTTATGAACCAGTATTGGACGGTCACATGGATGAAACAAAATGATAATGATTAAATCATGCAAATATAACTTGTGTATAGCCATATATAAGACAACTGCTGGGACTGGCCAAGGAGAGCTTCTTATTGACATGTGTACTATGGTGCATTGAGTTGGAAACTCCCCAGCGCGCTGACAAATAAAGGATGATTCATTTAAGATTGACTGAGTGTTCCTGTGTAAGAATTTCCACGACAGCCTCACTCCCACCTATCTGAGAAACCTACCGCATCCCTCATTCTCCACATACGGCCAGTCACATTCTGTTAAAAAGGTCCCCAAAAGCACACACATCCCTAGGTCATTCATCTGCAGCTAGCAACCGGAAAGAGCTGCAAAAAACACTCGAACTGGACCGTTTTATCCCCATCTTCATTCAAAGACTCAATCATGGACACTCTGACAGTTGTGGCTGCTTCGCGTGATGTATTGTTGTCTCTAGCTTCTTACCCGTTGTGCTGTTGTCTGTGCCCAATAATGTTTGTACCATGTTATGCTGCTGCCATGTTGTGTTTCTACTATGCTGTGTTGCTGCCATGCTATGTTGTTGTCTTAGGTCTGTCTTTATGTAGTGTTGTAGTGTCTCTCGTCGTGATGTGAGTTTTGTCCTATATTTTTAATCCCAGCCTCCATCCCCGCATTGGGAGGCCGTCATTGTAAATAAGAATTTGTTCTTAACTGACTTGCCTAGTTAAATAAAGGTAAAATAAATGAAAAATAATTTAAAGAAAATAAATAAATGCTTTGTCTCTGTTAACGATCAGGCAAGCGCACAGTACAGTGAGAGGCTCACTTGAAGCCTACCAGTTACATAACGCAGTAGATTCTGTCTCTGAGAGACAAACTATGAAATTCTGCTCTAAAACAACTGCTCTCACACAAAGAATGGAACTTCAACCCTGCTGAAGTATTATGAAACCAGAGATGTGTTACCTAGACTGTGACATGATGTATTATCATGATTTGACATTGGTGGAATTTTTTGTTCATTACTGTTAAGCTAGCCTACACAAACAATGTTCATTATGATATTAAAAATGCCTATGGTCTAGTAAATCTCAACAACAAAAAATGTGGCTACTTTAATTTCGGGTTGAATGAAACCTTGTGTGGAACCAGGCACAGAAAAAGCCCATACCCTACAGTGGTAATCAATTGCATTTGAGTTAATCAGATATCAAAGATATATCCAATAACATGTAGCCAGAGCCCAGGACAAGGCAATACAAAGAGAAAGAATAACTGATTTGTGGGATTGTCACAGAATTTAATCCATAAATAACAGAATTTAATCCATAAAAAGGTCCTTTGGAGGAAGGATTGTTGACATATACACTACATGGCCAAATATATATGTGGACACCAGCTCGTCGAACATCTCATTCCAAAATCATAGGCATTTTAATATGGAGTTGGTCTCAGCTTTCCTGCTATAACAGCCTCCACTCTTCTGGGAAGGCTTTCCACTAGATGTTGGAACATTGCTGAGTGAGCATTAGTGAGGTCGGGCACTGATGTTGGGCGAGTAGGCCTGGCTCGCAGTCGGAATTCCAATTCATCCCAAGGTGTTTGATTGGGTTGAGGTCAGGGCTCTGTGCAGGTCTTCCACACTGATCTCGACAAACCATTTCCGTATGTAACTCGCTTTGTGCACGGGGACATTGTCATGCTGAAACAGGAAAAGGCCTTCCCAAACTGTTGCCACAAAGTTGGAAGCACAGAATCATCTAAAATGCCATTGTATGCTATAGCTTTAAAAATGTTACTTCAATGGAACTAAGGGACATAACCTGAATCATGAAAAACAGCCCCAGACCATTATTCCTCCTCCACCAAACTTGACAGTTGGCACTATGGAGTCAGGCAGGTAGCATTCTCCTGGCATCCGCCAAAACCAGATTTGTCCGTTGGACAGCCAGATGGTGAAGCGTGATTCATCACTCCAGAGAACGCATTTCCACTGCTCCAGAGTCCAATGGCGGCGAGCTTTACACCACTCCAGCCGACGCTTCGCATTGCGCATGGTGATCGTAGGCTTGTGTGCTGCTGCTCGGCCATGGAAACCCATTTCATTAAGCTCCCGACTAAGTTATTGCGCTGATGTTGCTTCACGAGGCAGTTTGGAACTCAGTAGTCAGTGTTGCACCAAGGACAGCTAATTTTTACGCGCTACACGCTTCAGCAATCCCGTTCTGTGAGCTTGTGTGGCCTACCACTTCGCGGCTGAGACATTGTTGCTCTTAGAGGTTTCCACTTCACAATGACAGCACATACAGTTGACCGGGGCAGCTCTAGCAGGGCAGAAATCTGACTCGTTGATGGCGCCACGTTGAAAGTCAGTGAGCTCTTCAGTACGTACCATTCTACTGCCAATGTTTGTCTACGGAGATTACATTGCTGTGTGATCTATTTTATATACCTGTGCGGCAACGGGTGTGGCAAAAAAGGCCGAATTCACTAATGTTAAGGGGTGTATTTGGCATTTCTGTCTAAAAGCATATTGAGAAATAACTTAGGACATTTTGGCCTTACACGGGAGCATTGCGAGAAACCATAACTGTTGATCTATATGTGGCACAAACTTAATCTTGATGTAATTTGAAACCTCATTGTGTGTTCTAAAATGAGTAATACAAAATGGAAATGTACATTCATTATATTATTTTGAAAAGTATGAAAAAGTATATTACAAATATGCCCTCTTAAATTGTTCTCATATTTCAATATGTATTTCTATGGACTGTGTTTGACTGACACAAATGTACAGAGTAGGATATCTGGGACCTTTTGAGTTATGACCAAATATATATGTGGGGTGGGGGTACGGCAACTCCTGTTGCCAGTACAGAACAGCATAGCTCCGTACAGTAGAATACAGTAAATTATACTGTACTCTAGTGTGCTCTACTGTACTGTACAGCACTGCCCTGCCCTGTATGGGTACAGTAAAGAAAAGTAGAGTATAGCTCAGTACATTACTGTACAGTAGAGTTTAGTACAGGGCAGTACTGTACTAACCTATACTCTACAGTACAGTACTGTAGTGACCTAGGCCTATACTCTACTTTTCTGTACTAAACTCTACTGTACTGTTGTGACCTTCACTCTACTTTTCTGTACTATACTGAACTGCACTCTACTGTGCTGTACTGGCAATAGTATGGAGTTCAACATCCCACATATATTTGGTCATAATTCATAAAGTCCCAGAGGTCCTACTCTGTAAATGACTGTGTCTGTAAAACACAGTCCTGGCCTCCTAAGTGGCGCAGCATCCCAAATGCATACTATAGACCTGGGTTCGATCACAGGCTGTCTCGCAGCCGGCTGCAACCAGGAGACCCATGAGGCGGCGCACAATTGGCCTAGCATTGTCCGAGTTAGTGGAGGGTTTGGCCTGCCGTGATATTCTTGTCCCGTCGCGCTCTAGCGACTCCTTGTGGCGGGCTGGGCGCATGCACGCTGACTTGGGTCGCCAGCTGTACAGTGTTTCCTCTGACACATTGATGCGGCTGGCTTCCAGGTTAAGCGAGCTGTGGGTCAAGAAACAGTGCGGCTTGGCAGAGTCGTGTTTAGGAGGACGCATGGCTCTCGACCTTCGCTTCTCCCGGGTCCGTACGGGAGTTGCAGCGACGGGACAAGACTAACTACCAATTGAATATCAAAAAATTGTGGAGAAAAAGGGTTAAAAAGTACAAAAAAACACAACAAAATACAATTCCATTGAATATAAATGTGATATAAAAGTACATAATTTTCTAAATGATATAATAAAATGTACATTTAGATATTGCATAATGAAATGTATTACTGATTTTAGAACATATTGATGTTTCAAATGACATCAACATTAAGTTCAACAGTAATGGTGTCTTGCAATGCTCCTGGGTAGGGTCAAATTGTCTTAAATATGCCAACTTTGATTATTTCTCAATATGCTTTAAAATATAATGTCAAATATATGTCAATAAGCATTCCTCCAAAGGTCAATTTTATGGATTACATTTTGTGACAATCCCAAAAAAGTCACGTTCCTTTTTTGTTCTACTTTCATGAGGAATCGCCCCCAGACTGGCTAATGTGCACTGCCTTCTCAATGGGATCCTGAAGTTGAATTAAGTGTGCAGATGTGTTTGTTTGTGTGAAGTTTCTCCACATAAATGCATACTAGGCCTAACTGTAGCTGACAACTTGTGGCCAATAAATCTAATTAATGTAACACTGTGCCCTACTCTGGGTATTTGGGGGTGGATGACGTACTTCACCAACAGTGTTCACATACAATAAATAGTACATGCATTGAAAATTAATGGTTGGACTTCAGCAGCTGCTAACGAAGTGAATATAAGTGAATTACGTTATGCTTAGAAGGGACATCCTGAAATGGGACATGATGTGATGACCACCCAGACAATAAAAGAAACCAAATCAACTCATAAGTAGCTAGTTGTTCACTAGTTAGCTACGTAATGAATGTGTCTTACCTTTTTAACAGGTTTGTGAATAGGGACCGCACTGAACGCAGCAGACGACACTGACAGTTCACCCATGGTAATTTCGCTGTTCTTGCTCACGGTCATGGCTGAGTATTTTTCAGCCACGTTCTCGCTCTCCTTTACTTCTTTGCTGGCTTGTTTCAGCTCAAACTTTCCGTCCCCCGGAGTGTCCGACATTTAGATAAATAATTAAAACGTACAACAAATTAGTTAGCCCGTGGTATAGCTAACGTTAGTTAAGTTAGCTACAGAATTCGAGTGTCTCCCCACTGTTCGGTATTTTGCGGAAGAGGAGTTTTTGTGCAGCTTTAGACTGCAATTCACACGATTTAGAAACAATTCATTAACAGCCGTTTGGTGTATCAGTTGGTAATTCTATATTTACAAACTACAGTGTAGTAATTGCTGTCATAAAACGGTTCGTTGCCTGCGCAGTTCCTTCGCGAGCAGCAAGTTGTGAACGGCCTGTTTTGCCTAGCTGTCACCTGAAATTGTGGGCGGAGGATGCGCGCCTCCCCTCCCTTCGTTTGCTCAAGCATCTAGTAGTAGAGGTTGCTCTAAAAACATTGATTGAGAATCAGCTTCCCAGCCTACTCCCCAGTGGCGGATTTAGGTATAGGCGACATGGGCATACGGTCAAATCATGCAGTGTACATACAGTATGTGTACAGCACAGTTCTGGCAATATTAATTCCAAAACAAAATATGTTGGAAGTTTAAAAAATGAATTCCTTTTCAGAGGCATTCTTAACACATACAGAACATTTGATAATGCGGTTTCCTTTAATTTATGCAATAAAAAAGTTGCTAAAACGTTATTAAAAAGCATCTACACTCTCACAAGACTGTTACAACACAATATAAAAAACTGATGCAGGTAATTAGGCATTTGATTATTGCCCCTTTCAAATAGAATTACCATAGGAAATCATTTTTTTTCAAGTCTGAAAAGCCTTAAAATAAGTGATGATAGTTACATATCATGAACCAGAGGACACAATTGATCTGTACAAAAGAAAAACTACTATTTCATATTTCTGAAGAGCATCAGGAAAGGAAGAGGGCTATCATAACAACCACTTTGGACTTGTGGCCTATATGATGTTTTTTTTTTATTGATCAAGTTCTTGTGGCACATCCAGAGATAAAAGTAACTTACATGAAACAAGGTTGCTCTGTAAGGAACTTTCTTGTAGAACTTGTGCGGTTTCTTAAAATACATTTCCTCCAGAAGCACCCAATTGTTCTCCAGTGTTACCATGGTTACAGTATCTCTGTGTGCTAGCAACCTCTTCCCCCAGTCTGTCCTGCTCTCTACCAGACAGGGGACTTGTGCAGCTTGGGACTGGTTGGAAAGCACTGGTTGATTGATGTGTGGGACATCTGATCTTGACCCCCCCCCCCCCTCCCCGCGCAACCATTCTCACACAGAGACAAACACATGAGCACACACACGCCTCACAGGGCTTCTAGAGGTTATGACACACGGATCACCTGCCCGACTGTCTCCTCTCCAGCATGTGGTTGGTCCGCCTGTACCTGGAGGAAGAGGAGCGGTTGGTCAGCCTGCGTAATCACCATGCCACAACATGAATCTCTCCCAGGTATAAGCAGCTAAAGTGTTAAAGTATAATCCAGTCTGGGGGGTAGATTTCAATCAGACTATACCATAATCTAAATGCTCACTAATGTTTTTGTTAGGATTTGGTCTGGGAGGTGATACTATATTATTGGTCAAAATGCATGTTTCCATCATACCAAAAGAAGCTACACAGCTGAATGTATTAGATAGGAATTCATTTATGTGCTGTTACAAAAGAACTGGTAAATATTTTATTGATTTATCAAATCCATAATTTTTCAAACATATTAATTGTTTTGAATAGTTTTTTAGTTTAGTGGACACAGATTTATCATCATGTAAAAAAAAAAAAAAAAAAAAAAATTGAAGATTGAAAGCCAAGTCTTTATTCATTTAAAAACAATACCAACAGAAAGATAAATGTTTAATTGTAACTACACATAAACACACAGGTCACAAATGTGAATGATGGGCAATGAGACAGGTGGCAGTCGCAGAAAAATATCAGCAATCATAAAAACAGAAATCATACACAAACATTATACATAGAAAACACACACAGCCTCATTCTTAATCTGTTACATGTGGTTAGCCATTACCAACTTCCCAATAAACCTTGCGTGGGCATAAATAAAACTGCTGCAAATTCAGGCTTAATGTGTGTATAATTACTATATGTTCAGCATTGGTGTTAATTGCTCTTTCTCCAAGGATGGTTGGATGTATAGCACCATGTTTAATATTTAAAATTAGGATAAATCAACCTACATTGAGGGGTGGGTCTGATCCAAGACATTCATAATATGAAGCAGCATTGACAAAGGTTAGGAAAATAAATATTTGTTTTATAGTGATCTTGTGTTAAATTCATACAGTACCTTTAAACCACTCCCATCCTAGCCCTGCAGCTGTTAAATGAACACAGGTGTTAGCAGAGATGTTTACACTACAACATGGTACAAGTTTAACAAGACAACAGCAAGGAAGCAACACTGGACAAAAACAGCAACATTAACATTCTAACATTCTTCAGCTTGCAACAAGAGCTCAAACAAAGCCAAGACACATTTCAAATGACATTGGAAAACATTTTACTGAGTCAGTATCAAAGGAGGTTGGTGGCACATTAATTGGGGAGGATGGGCTCGTGATAATGACCGGAGCAGAATAAGTGGAATGGTAACAAATACGTCAAACACATGGTTTCCAGGTGTTTGATGCCATTCCATCTGCTCCGTTTCTGTTCTGGACATTATTATGAGGTGTTCTCCCCTCAGCAGCATCCTGTGGTCTGTATGTACAGCTCTATGTGAAAGAACAAGCTTTTGAACAGCGTGGTTTGCCAGAGACATGGTTAGGGATCAAGTGGCTGGAATACATCAAAAGAACAACAAAGGGTACACAAAAAAATATGCCCGCATCTAAAAGCACCCCTGTTTATATACTCAAAAAACAAGTACACAAAAAAACATAACTTGTAAAAAACTATACTATTCTTTGATACAAAACTACAAGGTAACCAATATAGTAAAACATACAAAGATAGCAAGGATGACCGTTTTAAGAGTGCAGGGGAAATGAGTGGCTGCGGTGGACATGTGACAGAGTGAGGGGTGGAAATGGCTGCTACTTGTTGGTTAGCTGAGGGAGGCAACAGAAGTAGGTTGCCAATTAGAGGTGAGTTCAACACCTCCAAACACATCCTCTTGTTTGAGGGCACCCTGAGCCCTCCTCACCTGCATGGCCAGAGCCATCTCCTCCCTCTCCTTCGGCGAGAAAAAGCGTCCGCCATCACCCCTCTTCCTCGCCATGGCGTGCTTGTGACGAGACTCGTGCAGGTATTTCTGAGGGACACGTAAAACCACATTCACAGACAAGCACATAAACACATCCTTTACTGCCCACACCATATCCTCTTCCTAAAACTGTCATCCTGGAATTTTCCCCCTCTCAAACTCACATAGAATCTTATAGACAAATACTGTGTGTCTAAACACACTCCCAGCAGTTCTCTGTCTTCATAAAAACAACAACCACACATATATACATCTACTCATGTCACAGACACTCACCCTCCTCTCCTTGGGGATCTTTCCCTCTGCCTCCAGCTTGGCGCGGGCCTGTCGTCTCTTCAGGATGCGGTGGTACTGCTTAGCGTTGACATACAGAGGCTCCTCCTCCAGCATCTCTGCCCCCGGCAGGGGGATACGCTGCATGGTGGGCACACTGCCACCGCCACCCGGAACCATCTAACACATACACACACTGGTCAGACTGATGCATAGCATACACACATGCCAACAAATCTGTATTAATGTCATTAGGGACCTTACCATGACCATGCCACCTGCGTTGACCATGTTGCCAGGCAGTGTGACAGTCACTGTACCCTGACCACTGTTTGTTGTGTTGGTGCTGTTGCTTGCTTGAACGATCTGAGCACCAGCCAGACTAGAGGCAGGGATGGTGATCAAACCTGGGGGAACCGCAAAAGGGTTAAGTTAATATCAGCTATCATAGATTAGTGATCCAGAAGTGTGGAGTGTGAACCACTTTGCATACAGCCACACATAACTGATTCAGTTCTAAATCAGCTGATAATCAAAAGAAGGGGACAATAGCCAGCACACTAAGCATCCATCAAGACACAGTAGGGATCCCAGCTATGAGTGTGAACGTGTTACCTTGCTGTAGAATGGACCCATCAGCATTGACTGGCTGGTACACAATGGTCTGACCGTCTGCAGTCTGAGCCACTTGCTGCCCCGGCTGTAATGTAATCTGCTGCTGGCCCTGAGAAACAAACATCAACAATCATTACCACCCAGTTATACACCACACAATGTGGTGTGTTTCTATGGTGTCCATAATATGTTTTATGCATTACAGCTATTTACATCAGTGGGCATCTTCTAAACAATGGAAACTATGCGCATGTGTTCTATTGCAGACCAAAATATTGTATAAAGAGTGTGTGAGTGTCTATACCTGGTTCTGTCCTGCGGTCACAGCAGTTTGGGGCTGCTGAATGATGAACTGCTGGGTCTGGCCTTGCTGACCCTGTACCTGTAGAGTCTGTCCCCCCTGGAGTTGGATCTGACCTGGCTGCACCAGCTGGATCTACAGCAGAGAGCAGGACAATCTTAATCAGCCAGTCTGCTTTATCATATCTCGTTCAGTAATATCTTGTTAGAGAGACATGTTTGCTAGGTTTCAGATAGGTGTGGTGTACAACAGTTCAGTCACCTGTTGGAGCCCCTGAGATCCAGACATGGGCACCTGCATGATGGTCTGCCCCTGCCCTCCCTGCCCCCCCATGACCATAATGGGCTGGCCCGACGAGGTGATGAGCTGACCGCCGCTCACCTGCACCATCAGAGGCTGCCCCTGCACCTAGGAGAGAGAGGGGAAGGAAGGAGTGAAATAGACAGGAAAAAGGTGGGAGAATGTAAAAGAGACATGAAAGGAGAGTGAGGTTAATTCAAGATATCTCTAATGGAACTGCAACCATGCATAACGACCATTCTACATCACAGCAGAGCTTCCATGCAGCACATGTTGACCAGAGACAGACAAAACAGGCCAGAGGGCAGCAAACAGATAAACATGGTGCTGTGATAGTCAATGCACCTTTTCTTGGAGTTAGTTTGATCTCCACAAGATGCTGAATGAGCGCACACAAAAACACAAGTGACAAGGGAATCATAATAGGGTCCGAGCGTACTGTAATTTCAGTGTATGCTATATTCACCGGGATATTTACTTGAGATTTGAAAAGGCAATGTAGGAGATCGGTCAATCTTAAACTCAGCAATGAGAGCATTTTATGCCACTCAGAATATTGTTGTAGGTTACAAAATAATACACATATATCTATAGATTCATGACTTGATTGTGGTATAACTGTACCACCTGTTGGACCATGTGAGAATAACACAATTGACAATCTCAGACTGAAGACAATGCAGATAGCAAGATTGATATTGGAGAGGGACATGCATGGAGTTTTTCAACCTGGCTGACAGCAACTCATGACAACACTACGATCACAGGCGGCTGTAGTGTTAGAAATGTTGACATGCATCTATACACAACAGTTTAGCAGTGAGGCCTAGGGGCCAGAAGATATGATGAGGTGACATGTAGGGAGCAGCGTTACGCGGTTTATTCACCCACACCCGCTCGCATTTGGTGAATAACCCATTCGCCCAACTATATGTGATAAGGTGAAAATCTGCAGTTCGCACCAGACCTTAACCCACTAATAAAAAAATGCTCTGTAGGCTACAGTCAGAAACTGCATTACTATTTTTTTGATGGGGGTTCAGGATTATTTTTGTTGCATGATTTAGATATGTTTCTGATTATAATTTCTGACATTTTGGTAGGCTATTTGTTAGTCATCTTGTCTATAATTATAATGCAGTGTTTCTTCTGTCATTATGAGTTGCCCTAGAAGACTAAATAAACCCTTGCTCACCAGAATAATGTCATAAATCGATAGAATGTATGCTTCAATCGGTAAAGTTCTCTGTCATGTCGGCTTCTTTAGTGGAGCAAAGACGTTTATCGACCGGAGAGAAAATGAAATTTAAAATTTAAACTGAAAAGATTTTCTGTACAAAATGTCCAAATGACACCAGTTTGACCTGTTGTAAGGAAATAGATTTCAGTTTGGCTTGGATGCATATTTTATGTGGTTGAAATAATATCAGCTTTTATGATGCTGATAAAGATAGCACCCCACAGAGGGTATCTAACTGCACAATCACATTCTCTCAAGATGCTGAAAGAATTAAATAATATTTCTCCACCCATGTCGAAATGTAGCCTACATTTGGTGTATCATTTTCCTGCAAGAAATGCTTAATTCTGCAGGAGTTAATGGTAAGGCTGTGAGAAGTTACAGACCTACAGTCAGTGTCCAGATTTCAGTTTCCATTTAACCCATCTGAACAGTAGGCTACAGTTTCATTGATATGCCATAGGCCTATTTGAAGTTCTGTCTTGTGACTGTCGAATTTGTATATCCTATCATCAAACATAACATAGCTGGCACTGCTATCATCCTCTTTTACCACTTCACCAAATCTTTCCCAAACATTACTTTTTTGTCCCTCCCTTCTCTTTATTTTACAGTCCTCATTTTGCAGCTTTTCTCTAATTGAATTAAACTCACTGTCCTTTATGCCTTTGTGGATTGTCGTTAACTTTTTCCGCCCTTTCCCAAAAGCATGCATTTGCAACTGGCCTTTAGACTATTTGGCTCGCTTACAGTTACAGTTAAGCTTTAGGGTCTAGGCATACACACTAATAACAGATAACCTAAAATAATAAATGAAAAACCTCAATGTAGCTTATACATAATACATTGCGCAAGAATTATACATTTAAGGTGTTTTCTCTTTATTCAACCTGACACTAAACCCACCCCCCTTGCGGATATAACCGCGTGGACTGTGCGTTATGACTAGGCATCACCAGCAGGGAGACAAGCTGGGTAAATGGGGTAGTGACATGGTAGGGGCTCGGCGGTCCCACCACTACCTGGAGTGTCTGAACATGTTGGCCTCAGCCGGTGGCTGCCTGGGGCTCAGCTTGCAACTGAAACGCAGTCACTGTGCCAGAGATCGGTGTTACAGACAAAGCTACACAAACACACTTCTCCGTATGGTTTTCAGCAGTTAGCTTCGCCCACGGTTGTCTGCGTGTGAACAACAATTCCGACACTGTTTAAAAATGTCAATAATCATAGCTTGGGAGACGGTTTTCGAAACATTATGATATGCCCATTATCTTTAATTGCAGCGATAAATAATCTTTCAAATAAAAAATATACACTTACTGTAGCAGTTTTACACAGATTCATACGCTGTGTGTGCCTCAAATTGAGGAACCGCTTACACACAGGTGTTCCGAGTACGCTAGATAGCTGATAAGCACAGGTGGCCGCCTGTCTTCTGTCTGTATTCCGTAAACAAGCGCTGTAACATGGAGATATGGCCACGTGGGAACACTAAACCTATAAAAAGGTGTGTACTAATTTAACCTTTTTTCTTCGTCTTGCTGATATGGAAGATACGTTCCTTATGTTTCCAAAACCATACTACAAGCGATGCGTTTTAACATTCAGAACGAGCGTCGTCGGTGGCCGTCAATAGACGCTAAAGGTAGTTAGCTTCTATGAATGGGTTAACACACAGCTACTGTGGCCAATGCCCAGGAACTTTCACCACACAATGAATAAAGCTACAACCTAGCCCAAACTCATGGCATTAACATTCTTCCGTAGGTACATTTATCCTAAACCCCTTCCAATACACAAACACACAATACATAACACATGAACAAACCCTTCCTTCTTACCTGTTGTTGGATCTGCCCAGCAGCAGTCTGAACCACTATCTGTTCCCCAGTAGATGTGGTGGCGGTAGTGTACTGCTCCATGGTCAATGAACTCTGAAAGGCCTCAATTCAGTCTACTGCTACAGCTGTGAGGGGCACATAACTGCATAAGATGACTATCCTCGATTGGATAGTAAGATACATTCTTACTTAAGAAGAATAATGTGAAATGAGGCATTACAGCAACAGGATAACACATTTACAGTAAGGTGGTAGAACAAAATGTAACAGGACATCATATCTTGTTATCAAATTATCTAATTTGTAAGGGCATATTCGCTAAGGCTCATAATAATCGTGCCAATCAATACTACAATCTCATGTAAGTACCATGATGAATATGACTGCTTTCACAAATGACTCTTGGACTCATTTTCAGTTGTCAAAAAATCTGTCCTCTCCTTCCCTTGATCTGCACTGATTGGAAAATACTTGTTGACAGGAAAAAAAACAATACATCTCATCATTAGGCAGGCTTTCACCTGGTCAGCTCTTTCAGATCAGTGCAGATAAGTTGGACATAGACCAGGAACATGGTTTGTTTGGTGGTCAAGAAATAGGCTACTCTTCTTGCCACTAAGACAAATTACGAAAATATATGCCAAATCACAATTTGTCCTAGACAATTGGTATGTTAACTTTGATCACAGGCTACTAGTGTAGTCACTGACGGTTTTAGTCAAATATTTCAACTGAGTATGCAGCAGCCCAATGCATGCAAGCCAACAGTCAGTAGACCAGCTAAGTAACGTTAGCTAACTCAAGAGTCACGCACCTCCTCGAATATTGTTTTCATGTGGCATTCTAGCTAGCTATATTATGAGACATTGGTCATTGTCGTCTCTCACCCAACCAGACATGTGTCACTGTGCCACCACACATAACTAGTTAACGTTAGTTATCTTACAGAGCTAGCTAGCCAGCCAGCTAACAATGAGCCATGGTGATTAGTGAGTTAACGTTTAGTTATATTTTAGCTAACTAGCTAGCTTTTAATTATTGCATTTAACTAGTGGAGTTAGTCATTTGGTTGGTCAATGACACACCAATCCCCTGCTACCGGATCACATTCCTCCTCAGCCGTGCAACCTCTCACCGTTTGTCCGCCGCCCGGTTTCTCTGATTGGCTCCAATACCCACACACAAAATCCAATCACGGCGCTCTCGACATGTAGACAAAATGGCACTTGCATGAAAAACTACCACCAACAAACCTCTTCTTCTCCAACCCACGATATGCGCATGCGCATTGTGTAGTATAAGTCGAGAGGGAGGTGAAACTGAAAGTTTTAGCCAAGGTTTCGGGAACTGATGGCTTTATAGAGTAGCCTACAGCACCACAGTTGTCGCATCGGGGCACTGGTAACTTTTCATAAGGGAGGGACAACTGTAGCATTTTTAGTGATGGGATGATTGATATCGAAGCTTCGATGCAGTATTCAAAGCACTATGTAACATTATTACGTGTTCAATGACGTCCGAAGTACAAGTTTCTAAACCCGGAGGCGCAACATCGCGAGATTTCCGGGAACGTTCGCGACAGACCAGGCCAGGGTTTTGGGGTTGAGAAGTGAACCATTTAAAACATTCTTCATGAGTTGTTCATTTTCTCGAAATCTAAAGGCACAACCTAGATTCGAGACGATTTCTTAAGTAGTTGAACATGTTATTACTTTGATTTAACGGCATGCGCATTTCGGCGCAAGACGACCCGATGACGTGTCTCTGCGCATGAGTTTAGCTAGCCAAAGTCGCCATGACATCGCCTACAAGCGTGATCAAGGATTTATATTGGAGACGCAGTTTTAGGCTATCTTCATGTCTTTGGTAATACTATTGGCGTGAGTCAATTGCCGCGTTCATCTACGAGTCGGAACTAGGCAACTCCAAAATGTCCGACTTGATAATTGGTTGTAGTTATACACGTGCCGTGTTCAACCATTTAGTAATTCGGAAATTTGTTAACTAGTTCCGACTAGTACGTGAACGCAGCACAAAGCCTTTTTTTTTTTAAAGGTTTGAAAATGTAGTGTTTTGTTTGTAAATTTACGTTTGTGAATATGAAATTTGGCCAAAAGAATAATGAAATCAATTACATAAAAATAAAAAAATCTGCTTATTTCTATTGTAGGTAAAGAATCCAAGCAGTACATCTCTCCACAATAGTGTAAGATCTTAATAAATGTGTTCAATTATAAATCTAAAGATGTCTTGCCACAGTTTTCTTACATGAATACAATGCCAAAAAAGATGCAACACTGTTTCTGGGTGGTCGTTAAAAAAGGAACAATTTGAGTTGATGTTTTCCTTAAACTACTTCATATAGTGGTTGGCAGGATAATATTTATGAATAATTTTAAAGGAAACTTCCTTAATTTTGTTAACAAGTAGGTATGTGTGTGGCAACATCCAAACTTTTTTCCAACAAATATTATCAATAAATCCATTCCAATAAGGCATGACATAAGGTATAGATACAACATCCTGCTGAAACAAGGCTCGTATCGCTCTGTTGTTGAATGGACCAAAAGACCAAACAAATCTTTCCTACTGATGAGTCAAATGGGGTCAATAGAAGGTAGGCTCTGAGGGTCAGGTCTTGACACGTTCCTGAATAACAGAGCAACACATGAGGGAATGGCGTCTAAAACAATTGCAAAATCTTTAGGTGTTACAGGGACCTTGTAAAGTGATAAGAATTCCTTATAACTGAGTAAAAGACCCTCTGCATTTACCAGTTGGCTCACCAATAGGATATTATTTCGGAACCAATATTCTAAAAACAAAGAAGTATTTTTATACAATATATCCCGATTATTCCATATATAATATCTGTGTGGAGAAAAATTGTGTTTATAAATTAAGGGCCATAAGAAAACCTGCCGATGAAAAGCAGAAAGTTTCACTGGAATTTTGTCAATATTATAATTGCAAAACAACATAAAGTTAAGGCCACCAAAGTAGAGAAGACATGATGAGGAATACAATTCCAGATAGAAGTGGGTCTTCTTAGGAATTGTTTTATCCAATTGACCTTAAAAGTATTATTTAAAGAGTAAAGTCCAGAAAATTCAGTCCACCATTCTCAAGTGTTCATTACAACAGTTTTGCTAATGTAATGGGTACGGTTTCTCCAAAGAAAGTTGAAAAGCATCTGGTCTATCTCCTTGCTTATTTTACTGTCAAGATATAAAGATAGAGCGCCATATGTTAGTCTAGATACCTTCGGCCTTGGTTATTAGGACTCTTCCTTTTAAAGATAAGTCCCTCTGTAGCCATTGATTTAGCTTCTTCTGGGGTTTTTTAATAAGAGGGTTAAAATTGAGTAAGCCTCTAGACTTCTGATCCTTTAATGGTTATGCCTAAATATGTAAGTTCTTCTTTTACTGGAATACCATAATATGAAGGTATCACACAATCTTTGACAGCCATGAGTTCACATTTATTGATGTTAAGATATAGACCAGATGCTTTGGAAAAGGATTGTATCACATTGATCGATATGGGAATCTGGTTAGCGTCTTTCAGAAAAGGTGTATCGTCAGCCAGCCTGCTTATAATAATTTATTTACCAGCTATGGAAATACCTTGTACAGGACTAATATTTAAAGAATTTGTAAGAGGTTGGGTGATTAATAAAAACAGGTATGGCGAGATAGGACAACCTTGCCTAATTCCTCTCTTTAACTCAAATCTCAGTGAGGTGCCATATTTCAATTTGATAGAGCTGTTATTATTTATGTAGAGAGTTTTAATAGCCTTACAGAAAAAAATCCCCAAAGCCAAGTCTCTCAAGGGAGTGGAACAGGAACTGATGCTCTACTGTGTCAAAATTTATAAAAATCAAAAAATAATATGAAGCTGTCCTCGGTTATTAGTAGTCAAGTATGTCTAATACTAGTCTGATATTGTTATAAATATGTCTGTTCCTCATAAAGCCAGACTGTGTTTCATCAATGATTGCATTCGGGACTTCTTTAATTATTTTTGCAATTAGTAAGGCTAATACCTTATAGTCATTATTAAGAAGACAAATTGGACGCCAGTTATCAATGAGCAGCACTTCTTTTTTAGGCTTAGGTATCAGTGTTATTAACCCCTGACTCATTGTAGGAGGGAGAACATTGTTTTTAATACTCTCTAAAAAGACTTCAAATAGGAAGGGAGCTACTTGTTCAGGTAATAATTTGTAAAACTCTGATGTAATTCCATCAACACTTGGTGATTTATTGTTCTTTAGATGTTTGATAGACTCTATAATCTCTTCAACTTTGATGGGTTCATCTCACTGTTTAGATTCTATATCACTGATAGAGTGAACATTATTCAGTGAGTGAAAAAACATATCTGTGGATTCCTGACAGTACGTAGAGCTATACAACTTTCTGTAAAAATTGCTACAGTATTTAGTGATACATTTTTGGTCATCTGTAATAACACCAATTTTTAAGTTATGGATAGTGTTGTTTGTAGAGTGAAATTTCTCAAGTCTAAAGAAATAGGATGAATTCTGTTCTCCCTCAATCCATTTTTTCCTAGATCTAATAAAGTCTCCTGCTTTTAATCGCAGCACAAAGCCACCCTCCTCTCGTTCCTCTGTACATACGTCACACACTGCTTAAGGATTTCCGGTCCATAGTGTGGCGTGTGGGAGTTGTTCAGTTATGAAAAGACAGGTGGAAGATCATATCAGCTCCACCTCACCTGACACCCGAGACACACTTAAATTTGCATACCACCCCAATAGATCCACAGACCATGCAATCGCCATCACACTGCCCTATCCCATCTGGACAAGAGGAATACCGACGTAAGAATGCTGTTCATTGACTATAGCTCAGCCTTCAACACCATAGTATCCCCCCCCCAAGCTCATCATTAAGCTCGGGGCCCTGGGTCTGAAATCGCCCTGTGCAACTGGGTCCTGAACTTCCTGATGGGACCGCTACCAGTTGGTGAAGGTAGGAAACAACACCCCCACTACGCTGATCCGCAACACAGGGGTCCCACAGGACACTTACAGCACCAGAACCAGATGTCACAGTAAGGCTAAAAAGATCAAGGACATCAACCACCCGAGCCATGGACTGTTCACCCCGCTATCATCCATAAGGCATGGTCAGTACAGGTGCATATAAGCTGGGACCAAGAGACTGAAAAACAGTTTCTATCTCAAGGCCACCAGACTGTTAAATAGCCATCACTAGCTGGCTACCACCCGATTACTCAACCCTGCACCTCAGAGGCTGCTGCCCTATGTACATAGACATGGAATCACTGGTCACTTTAATAATGGAACACTAGTCACTGTGAGCGGACCAAGTAATTGGGCGTCACTCTAAAGCGGGAAGGTGGAACAAACGAGTCAGGAGTAGGTTTTCTTGATTGAACACAGTTCTATATTGAGGGCATTTGGTCAACACAAACACTCACACATAATCAATGAAAATCTCCCAAGGGAAAAAAAAAAAACATACATCTTCTTCTCCAGATCAAACAGGAACACAATACAATTGTCTTTAAACTACAACAAAAGTCACGGGATTGTCACAGTCTTAATGGTTCTTCATAGATCGCTCCTCTGTCTCGGTGGCCATCTTCCAGAGATAATTCTTCCCCCCACCCTGCTGGTTCCATACTCTCTCTTATAGGGGAAGGAGAATATCTCATTAGTAGTGTCAGCTGTGCTTAATTGTCTCTGGTTACCTTGTCTCCCATGCCTTGTTGGGCTACCATCCGTGAGCCCAGCCTGCCCTCTGGTGGTCCTTCCACATCACTTTAATAATGTTTACATACTGCTTTGCTAATTCATATGTATATACTGTATTTTAGTCAATGCCACTCTGACATTGCCCATCTTAATATTTATATATTTCTTAATTCTGTTCTTTTACTTTTATATTTGTGTGTATTGTTGTGAATTGTTTGATTCTACTGCACGGTTGGAGCTAGGAAAACAAGCAATAACATCTGCTAAATATGTGTATGTGACCAATAAAATTTGATTTGATTATGACCTAGAAGAGCAGGTATTCCAGGGCAGATTGGGATGCAGGTTGAGCGTGATGTATGGAGCAGAATGGGGGAGAGCACAAGAATGGTAGTAGACATGATATAGGTTGTTACGTTTGTGACAGCAGCAATCAGTTTCACAGAAGAATTACAATCAAAGACTAAGAAAATACAGATCATAGTGGAGCGAGCAGTGAGGTGTCTTGGGATCACAGGACTGACATGGGAAAATGTACAGGATGACCTCAATAAGATTGAGAATCAGTCCAGCCAGGAATCATGTATTGGTTTATTTTCATAATGGTGTTAACCCTTCAATGGAATGCCAGAAGTTTGATGGCTAATGGACATGAGTTCAAACAGTTTATTGAGGAGTTACCAGCCAAACCTGATGTGATATGTCTCCAGGATACATGGCTTAAACCTACTCTAGATTTTGTATTACAAGGTTATGTTGCAGTCTGTAGTGATAGGGTGGCAGGGGGAGGAGGAGGTTTTGCTACATTTAAAAGAGGGTGATCCATATAGGTGTGTGGTAGAGGGAGTTGAACAGGAGTATGTAGTGGTAGAGGTGTGGTTGGGAGGGGGGTAACGTATTAGTGAACTATTACAACCTGTGTAAGAGACTAGAGTTGGGAATGTAAAAGAGACTACCCTTGGGAATGTAGAAGGTCAAGATAGGAAACTGGTAATGTGTGGGGATTTTAATGCACATAGTATGCTCTGGGGAAGGTTATGGACTGATGTAAATGAACAAGTGTTGGAGTAACTACTGGATGAGAAAGGGCTTGTGGGTCTTAATGATGGCCGGGAAACCAGGACTGACCCAGTAACTGGAAATTAATCTGCTCTGGATCTCAAGTTCAGTGGCAGGCAGATGAAGTTGGGAGGTTTTGGAGAAATCTACAAGGGGTAGTTATCACTATCCTATCATGTGTACTGTAGGATTGAGGGTGGAAGATTCAGTAGAAAATGGATTGAGGAGATGGATATTTGGGACAGGGCATTCAAAATGTTGACAAGGTGCAATAATTACAAGCACCTGATTCAGTATAAACAAGCACAAGCAGTCGTAAGGAGGATCATTAGTACAGCTAGGAGGGAGTATTGCCACTGGTTCTGTGGAAACATAGGCAGGACCACTCATTTGGGAGAGGTATGGGGGATTAAGAGGATGAGTGGAGTCAGGCGAGATTGGGATCTCCCTGTACTGAAAAATGAGGAGATTGTTGCAGTGAGAGAGATGGTGAAGGCAGAGATGTTATCCCAGGCATTTGTGAAAGTGCACAGCTCAAATAATCTGACAGAAGAGGTTCAGCATGGGAGAGAGAGGGTCAGAGGAGAGCATATGGGGTCCTGGATCAGAGAGAGATGGTGGGGATACATGTTTTTATGTTGGCTGAGATGAAGAGAGCATTAGCTAATGTAACCGAAGTGAAATGGCTAGCTAGTTAGCGGGGTGCGCACTAATAGCGTTTCAATCGGTGGCGTCACTCGCTCTAAGACCTTGAAGTAGTTGTAGTTGTTCCCCTTGCTCTGCTTTTGTGGAGCGATGGGTAACGATGCTTCGTGGGAGGCAGTTGTTGATGTGTGCAGAGGGTCCCTGGTTCGAGCCCAGGTAGGGGCGAATAGAGGGACGGAAGCTATACTGTTACACTAATGTTGGAGTAACATACCCTGGGAAAGAAGAGATGTGTTACATCATGATGGCTCATCTCAGTGACACTGCAATGGGGAAAGTATTGGGTATTTACAATAAGGTGTGGCAGGAAGGGAAACTGCCTGGAAGTTGGAAGCAGGCTGTAGTGGCGCCGATACGGAAACCTGGGAAAGACCCTACTTGTCCTTCAAGCGATAGGCCGATAGCGTTGACATCTTATGTATGGAAAGGATGATAACGGAAAGGCTGACTTACTTTCTGGAGAGAAGAGGACTAATGTCACTAGATCAAAGTTGGTTCAGGAAAGGCAGGGGAACAATGGATCCTGTATTTTTCCTTGAGTCAGTCATACGGAAGTCACAGGCAGATAAGGAGGTGGTGGTAGCCGCTTTTCTTTGATGTAGAGAAGGTTTATGATGTGGAAGGAAGGCCTACTTATCAAGCTGGATCACATGGGGGTTGGAGGAAAGGTGTTAACTGGATAAAGGATTCTATTTTGGGGCAATCAATAAGTGAGGGTGGGGAGCTCTGTTGTTCTCCATTATGATTGACAATGTATTGTCCCAGGTGAGACATGATATCGGGATGTCATTGTTTGCGGATGATGGGGTACTGTGGAAGAGAGGGAGAAATATTACCCATACAGCCAGAAGAGTTCAAGAAGCGATTAGTGAAGTTGAGCAGTGGTCCCTCAGGTAGGGCTTCAAGTTTTCAGTTGAGAAAACACAGGCTGTTTTTATCTAGAAGGAAGGTTGGGGAGGTATGGTATGGTTTAAATGAAGGTTAAATCAAATATAAAATAAAAGTCTGGTTTGACACTTTAACAGAGTAGTTGTGAAAGAAAAGAGAATATTGAATGTGATGCGTTGCTTGTCAGGAATGACTTGCCTAGTTAAATAAAGGTTACATTTTAAAAATAGAAATCAAATTTTAACGGAGTGGGTGGCAGATAGCATTTTCAATGCCATTCTATATCTAACACTGTTAAGGTCATCACTGGATTATGAAATTGTAGCATATGGATCAGCTACTCAGACATCTTTAAAAAAGCTGGATGTAGTCCAGTCCCAAGCCCTAAGAATATGTTGTGGAGTACTCAGGACCTCCCCAGTGGCAGGGATGCAGGTAGAGTTGGGAGAAATGCCGTTAAAGTTAAGAAGACAACAGCTAACCATGACATATTGAGTAATTAGACACTGTGTCAACAAACCTCCAAACGAGCTTCAATGCCATACAACACTCCTTCCGTGGCCTCCAACTGCACTTAAATGCTAGTAAAACTAAATGCATGCTCTTCAACCGATCGCTGCCCGCACCCGCCCGCCCGCCTAGCATCACTACTCTGGACGGTTCTGACTTAGAATATGTGGACAATTATAAATACCTACAGTAGGTGTCTGGCTAGACTGTAAACTCTCCTTCCAGACTCATATTAAGCATCTCCAATCCAAAATCAAATCTAGACTTGGCTTCCTATTTCGCAACAAAGTCTCCTTCACTCATGCTGCCAAACATACCCTCGTAAAACTGACTATCCTGCCGATCCTTGACTTCGGCGATGTCAACTACAAAATAGCCTCCAACAATCTCCTCAGCAAATTGGATGCAGTCTATCACAATGCCATCCGTTTTGTCACCAAAGCTCCATATACTACCCACCATTGCGACCTATATGCTCTTGTTGGCTGGTACTCGCTACATATTCGCCGCCAAACCCACTGGCTCCAGGTCATCTATAAGTCTTTGCTAGGTAACGCTCCGCTTTAGCTCAGCTCACTGGTCACCATAGCAACACCCACCTGTAGCACGCGCTCCAGCAGGTATATTTCACTGGTCATCCCCAAAGCCAACACATCCTTTGGCCACCTTTCCTTCCAGTTCTCTGCTGCCAATGACTGGAACGAATTGCAAAAATCACTGAAGTTGGAGACATATCTCCCTCACTAACTTCAAGCATCGGCTGTCAGAGCAGTTTACCCATCGCTGCAGCTGCACACAGCCCATCTGTAAATAGCCCATCCAACCAACTACCTACCTCATCCCCATATTTGTTTTTTTGTTTTTTTCTGCTCTTTTGCACACCAGTATTTCTACTTGCACATAATCATCTGCACATCTATCACTCCAGTGTTAAAATGCTAAATTGTAATTACTTCGCCACTATGGCCTATATATTGCCTTACCTCCTTACTTCATTTGCACATGCTGTATACAGATTTTCTATTGTGTTGTTGACTGTATGTTTGTTTATCCCATGTGTAACTCTGTGTTGTTTTTTGTCGCACTGCTTTGCTTTATCTTGGCCAGGTCGCAGTTGTAAATGAGAACTTGTTCTCAACTGGCCAGACACCTAGGTATTTGTAGTTGTACACATATTCCTGGTCAGAACCGTCCAGGGTAGTGATGCTAGTCGGGCGGGCGGGTGCGGGCAGCGAACGGTTGAAAAGCATGCATTTAGTTTTACTAGCGTTTAAGAGCAGTTGGAGGCCACGGAAGGAGTGTTGTATGGCATTGAAGCTCGTTTGGAGGTTAGTTAACAGTGTCCAAAGAAGGACCAGATGTATACAGAATAGTGTCGTCTGCGTAGAGGTGGATCAGAGAATCACCAGCAGCAAGAGCAACCTCATCGATATATACAGAGAAAAGAGTTGGCTCGAGAATTGAACCCTGTGGTACCCCCATAGAGACTGCCAGAGGTCCGGACAACAGGCCCTCCGATTTGACACATTGAACTCTATCTGAGAAGTAGTTGGTGAACCAGGCGAGGTAATCATTTGAGAAACCAAGGCTATTGAGTCTGCTGATAAGAATACGGTGATTGACAGAGTCGAAAGCCTTGGCTGGGTCGATGAAGACGGCTGCACAGTACTGTCTTTTATCGTTGGCGGTTATGATACTGTTTAGTACCTTGAGCGTGGCTGAGGTGCACACGTGACCAGCTCGGACATGTTCTATTTCAGTGCCAGAAATATGGGAGGGAAAGGGAGTGATTGTTATTAGATTTGAGGAGCAATGGGGTTGAACAGCCAGGATTAAGTGAACTGCTGGGGAAATCTTCAGGGGACGTAGTATTTAATGATGTATTTCGTTTCTTTAGGCGCACAGGTGTCAAACTCATTCCACGGGGGGCCGAGTGTCTGCGGGTTTTTGCTCCTCCCTTGTACTTGATTGATGAATTAACATCACTAATTAGTTAGGAACTCCCCACACCTGGTTGTCTAGGGCTTTATTGAAGGAAAAACCAAAAACCTGCAGACACTAGGCCCTCCGTGGAATGAGTTTGACACCCCTGCCTTAGGGAGTAGAGAATGTTGGGGAAGATGTAGACCTTCACTGTCTCTGGTCTACACTCCAGTCCAGTTGGTGGCGGTAATGCAGCTTAAAGTTCGTTGCCAACCGCGATATAAATCCCACAGAAGAAGATTTCCGGTCTCCATTTTATTATAGCTAGCAGCTCATGTCGCAGCTACAGACAGGCGTTTCGACGGAAGACTGCAAACGGATCGAATATTAGTGTTGGTTTTACAATAAGGTAAATAACACACACCTAAATAATGCAGAGTGTGATATGTATTTAATTTTTCAATTAATGTTTATTTTATATTTACGGACTCTTGCATTTATACTAGCTAGTTAACGTTAGTTAGCCCACCGAAGAGCTAGCTAGCTAGTAACGTTATCCATTTTCAGTATTTTCGCAGTTAGTTAGTGAAGTTAGCTGAAATGGATAAACCAACGGTACTACATCATGTAATTGTATTGACACACGTTTAAGTGAATTTGCAGCTATACTCTGGCCTCACACGTAGCCCATGGCACGTAAACAAAAAAGTGAACTAGTAGGGAGGGAGCAAGCCAAACAAATGTCGTGAGGGTTTTATCTCGTTAAGGCCCCAGCCCGGGCTTCTGCCATTTTGCATAACTACATACGGGCAGCTAGTTAGTAACCTTAGTGTGGGGTGGGCGATTTTGACCAACGTTGGATCAGAAAACAAGCTTGTTCTAACGTACTTATTACTTACTTTGTTGTAGCTGTAATGGCAATTATATATTAGAAGAATTACCGCAATGCATTTCCATGTGTTATGCATTTCCACACCACTTGCTTTATGCCCTGTATTAATTTCTGGCACTTTGTTGCCTACCTCAATTTCAGCCAGAACGACGCAAAACATCTGATTGCGTGTTATAAACACACCTGGCTGTTTGAATGTGGCTTTGTAAATTGTATGTGGAGGGAAATTTGTACATCTGCGTGTTATGAACATAGACTATAGTAAAGTCCTACTTGAATATAAATTGTTGTGTGGAAAATGTGTACTACGTGAAAATCTAAATGGACAATTCTTCTTTCAGTTTCTCATTCACGTTTGCGGAGTATCAATTTGTTTTGAAAATTGAGACCTGTTGAAATGGCAGGTAATTACAAAAGTTTTCGTTCCTTGCATGCCAGTACACTTGACAGATTGAATGTTTGACACAAGAATTTTAAGTAATTAGAGGTGTGTGTGTTCCAGAACTGCTTGATGTAACGTTAGCTTTTCTGGTTCATGTCTATATAAGGTTAACTTTGTAGATTGGCCATTCTGCTGCCTTTTGAAGCATGATTCCTAGAAAGCAAAACTAGTCAGATACTGTGAACCATCAACTCTAATACCAAAGAGTGAGTGGTACCTGATGAATTCTATACATTCTGCTTAATATTTTTACAGATCCAGCCATGCACCGAGATTGCCCTCTCGACTGCAAGGTCTATGTGGGAAACCTGGGAAATAATGGCAACAAGACAGAGCTGGAGAGGTCCTTTGGCTATTATGGGCCACTTCGCAGTGTCTGGGTAGCAAGGAACCCCCCAGGCTTTGCTTTTGTGGAATTTGAAGATCCAAGGGACGCAACAGACGCAGTGAGGGAGCTTGATGGAAGGTAAAGCCTAAGAACAAGTTTCTGGTATAAAAAATAACTGAATGATAGAATCAGGAAATTGAGGACTGCTGAAATGAGGCAATCACTAAAGTTTTCATTCCTTGCATGCCAATATACTTGACAGATTGACTGTTTGACCAAAGAAATTAGATGCATTCCAGAACTGTTTGAAGTAACATTTCTGTTTTTGCTATATGAATGCACATTTTCTCCGTGTGCTTTTCACTTTATAAAATAACTATATGACAGAGCCTAGTTTGCTTGGAGATCCTTATTTCCAAGCAATGCACTTACTCTGATATTTGGAAGGACTACATATTAATTTCAGTTGCCACCCTCCATTTAACTACCCGACAGGTGGCGAAACAAGTCCATGTATGCCATAATGTTTTGGTGACCGTTAAACAGTATACCCGTGGTAACATCCTTATTGATCTGTACAGGACACTAAGTGGTTCTCGTGTGCGAGTGGAGCTGTCCAATGGTGAGAAACGCACCCGCAACCGGGGTCCTCCTCCCTCATGGAGCAGACGTCCTCGAGATGAACATCGTGGGCGTCGTGGTAGCCCGCCCGCCAGGCGCAGGTAACCCGTCTCACGTACAGGGCTTTATGATAGCAATGCCCAACAGACTACGAATCCCTTTCTTCCCCTTTTCCTATTTAAACTTTTATGTTTGTTCCTGTGTCTTTCCAAAATGCATCTCCTGTTCCTCTGCACCATGTAGATAGTTCAGCTCTGACTGTTTGATAACCCTTGCTTCCATGGTAGTCTACAGTGGTTACTGTGATGTGGTGCTGAAAACGTGCTGTTTTCATCTTCATTATCATTGATCAATTTAACAAGTTCCAGGGAACTTTAGATCCAGGGGGTGGTACAGTGTGAAATGAAGTGTGCTGCTTTGTATTCCAAGTTAGGAACATTTGCATTTACTGCTGCCACATTTTCTCTAAATTTGGATTGCAAGCTATTCACTGTTGCCTGAAGCACTGAATGTGTTTTGGAAGTGTGCTATACCGCGTGCACTTGCAAGATTATTATTTTAAGATTTGACAAAGTGTAAAAATTGCAGCCAGCTTTTTAAGTAGGTGATTCGTATTACAAAGCAGTACCTATCTATGAACCCGGTGGGGTGGGAGGGAAGCTTAATGATGCTAGATTGGTTGTTTTTGTTACAAATTGAGGTTGCCTTTCTATTTACCATTTATATTAATAAAAATGAACCCCCGTTACAGAGTCATCACCATGCCTCTTCTCACCACCCTCTGAGTCAGTCAACTAGTCCTCTTTCAGCATCATGTGACCTCTGACCAGCGTGCACCAATCAGCTTGGCTGTTGTCGTGTCACATGACCCAGGCATGGCCAGTCGTCAGGTTGCACCAGCCCATTGGTTCCTGCGCATGCAGTTCTCAGCCTCCTCCTCCAACCTTAACCAAATCGGCAGCGGCCCACCTCACATTCCCGACCAATCAGCGTTTTACGTCCCCAAATGTCTACACTACAACCTACCAGCAACAGCCTTCGGCTAACCAATAAAAGCAGGAAAAATCCACAGCCAGCCCCCATCCGCCAGCCAACTAATCACCTCGCAGCATCTGGCCAGTCCTTTTCAGCCAAATCTGCCTACCCGGCCGACAGTCTGCCTCCCCTTCGTCATTTCTAGCTTGTTGAAAACCAAAAGACTAGTAAGTTTTTCCTGCTTCATACAGTACACTGCTGATTACAAATTTAAAAGTGAAGAGAAAGCTGCTTTTAAAAAAAGGTTCTCCTTTTTTATTTGAATCAAATAGGGTTGGTATTTCTCACTCATTACTGTAATCCGTTGATTTAAAGGGGCATGGTTCTGCATCCAGTGAGTCTAGGACCCTGACATTTTGAGATGTGAATTATTAAATTGTGACTTTCTAAATGTTCAAAGGAGCTATTCTGGTCAGTGCCTCCCCTTCCAAAGTGTAGGTCCCTCCCTGGTTTAGGTCGCAGTGGTCCCATCTTGTGTGTACTTTGCGGTTGCGCATGATGTAACCTTGATTTTAGTGCAGCATAAAGAGGCCCCGTACCCAATGTTTTACCATTAGTTATGTTACAACCCTTCATTTTCTTATCCCTCCCCATTTGGTATAAATGCACTTCTTTCCCAAGCACTTTTTTGCCATTCTCTCAGCTGGCAGTATTAACTAACCATGACCTTTTAGGGGAGGTGATGACTGAATTTTGGATTACAAATGCCTTATCAGCGGTCACCCATTCTTATCCCTTAGGAGGGGTGTAGACTATAACTTTGTGCCCACTGAGGGTTAGTTTTCAGTGGGGACTGTAGGGTTTACTTCAGGGGAGTACAGGTAATTTGTGGGTCGGATGGGTTTGGTATCAATGGGTCACCAATGTATTGTGCTCTGCTTTTGACACCCTGTCACCCCCCCCCCCCCCTCCCCAGATCTCCACGAAGAAGGAGCTTCAGCCGCAGCCGAAGCAGGTATGTTGACAACCGTAAGCGTTATTGTAAAATTGAACAGCCATACTGTGGCAACTAAGATCAAAACAGATTATTGGGCATGGATGTAAGGACCCAATTTTGAATCATACTTAATATATATTTAAACACAGCTTTCCAGACGGTAACTGACAAACTTGTCAACGATGACATGCTCTTGTCAACAGAGGCCTCAGTAAGATGCAGGTTGCTTTGGTTAATTCTGTTGTTCCTTCTGTATGCAGGTCTCTCTCCAGAGACAGGAAGAGGGAGAGATCTCTGTCCCGGGACAGAAACCATAAACCCTCAAGATCATTCTCTCGATCAAGGAGGTAAGCAGGAGAGGTTTTATGAGACAGCGCAAAGGATCTTATATCTTGTCTTAATATAACAATGAACCCACTTGTGTTAGTATGTAACTAACAGACCATGGCTTTAACATTGTTCTGAGAGTGCATGAATGCTCCGGGTAAAGTTTATATTAACATTCTGGCTTAACTGTTTTTCCCCTTCTCACAGCCGCTCCAGATCTACTGAGAGAAAGTAAGAAGATTCACGGCAATCGATGGATGAACAAATACAGCCATCCCTCTAGCGAGTTGTTTCATGTGATGGACTATAAATGACCCCTGGTCATTGGTCTTTTTTTCTCTCTTTTTTTAACAATCAAATTTGCTTCTTTGTGACTTTCAAGGCATCTATTTCCTCTGTATTTTGTAAATAAGTGGGTATGCAGGTGTAATACGTTACTGAAAGGGCTGAACTTGAGAACCAACTTCTCATTCAAAATAGCATATAAGACATCGATGTTAGTCAAACATTTATTCCAGTGCCAAAATTTACCCAAAAAAATGCAAGTAAGTACATAAAGTCAGTATCGTCCAAAACAGACTTGTGAGATTTGTGTACAAGATTTCGGCATGGCTTGAGTGTTTGAGTATCTGTATGTCTAAAAGTACCAGGTCAAGGAAAGGCCCTGTTTTAAATAGTCTAGTGCTCACATCACGTTTCCATGTCAGCAAGATTTGTCTGGAGGTGGTAAAAGGCTATTGTCATCTATTCTATGTTGATTAATATATGTATCTTGTTGTCTAATTGATCTATAGGATTTTCGCTGTTCTTCCAGTTCCTGTTGGTAAATATTTGTCAATGGGAATAATGGCACCCGTATTCAGGATATTGGAATCTATTTGAGAAAAGAGATGCAAAGTACTGAATACAATTATCTCAATTTTGGCTCTACAATATTCCACTTTTCCTTTGTACTATTTGTAATGTTCTCTGAATTAAAAACTGGTTGTAGAAAAGTCTTCTGTTAACATTTTGTGGGGAGATATAAAATATTAAACTGTCTACAGACCTCAAAGATGTTCTTGCTTTGGATGTAGAATCATCGATATGAAACTAGAAAAGATTCAACTATGCTTCATCACAAATCAACAGGGAAATGCTGGGCTTCATGATGACAAACAATGATTATATTTCTTATTTCTTTGGTATTGAAGCATACAGCAGATTTCCAACAAGAGGTTGGAAAATGTATTCATTTGATTTGAGCAAACACTTTAGGTCAGAACAAATGTTTTCTCTTTATTCTTCCAATTTGCACACTTTACTGTTTTGTTTTTTCTTCAGATTCACCACAAGATGTAGCTGATTAAATGGCGTGATCATTATACAGATGCATCGTGTGCTGGGGACAAAATGCCACTACAATGTGCAGTTTTGTCACAATGCCATAGATGTGAAGTTTTGAGGGAGTGTGCAATTGGCATGCTAACTGCAAGAATGTCCATCAGAGCTGTTGCCAGATAATTGAATGTTCATTCCTCTACCATAAGCTGCCTCCAATGTCATTTTAGAGTGGAAATGCTGCTGAGGAGTATTTCTGTGTATTGAAGCCCTTTTGTGGGGAAAACTCATTGATTGGCTGGGCCTGGCTCCCAAGTGGGTGGGTCTAGGCCCACCCATGGCTGCACCCTGCCCAGTCATGTGAAATCCATATATTAAGGCTTAATTCATTTAAATTGGCTGATTTCTTCATATGAACTGTAACTCAGTAAAATCAATAAATTGTTGCATGTTAAGTTTATATTTTTGTTCAGTATATTTGCACAACCATTGACTACAAACGATTGGCTGGGCCTGGCTCCCAAGTGGGTGGGCCCCCTCCAAGACCAACCCATGGCTGCGCCCCCTGCCCATGTGAAATCCATAGATTAAGGCCTAATTTATTTAAATTGACTGATTTCCTTATATGAACTGTAACATAAAAAATCTTTCTGCTTGTTGCATGTTGTGTTTATATTTTTGTTCAGTATCATTTTCCTTCAATTCGCAAGAGGCTGAATGTATCTCACCGAAGAAAGCATCCAAGCGAGCAAAACAGCGCCCCTCTATGTGAATGTGTAGGCCATCTATCTGATGCTGTCTGGTCATAAAGAGTATGACATTGTTGCCTCCCATAGCATTGAATGCAAGGAAAGCCAGCGAGCAATTGGCCTCAATGGGCGTTGAGCTAAACTGAGTGAGCTGAACTATGAATGGTCCTGGAGCACCAAAAAAAGCCTGTTTGGATATGGCTTCACTCCTATTACATCAAGAGAAATACGTCATTGACAGAAACAACTTGAATTGTTGCATTTCATTGTGTTGTTGCCCGACGGTGGCTAGCTAGCTAAAATTTCCCTTTCCTAAATTAGCCATGTAAGAAGATAGGGATTTGGATTTGTGGTTTACTTTATTCTCTGTACTGGCCAATGATTATAACGGCGATTCTGATCCAACCATAAATGTATATATTGGACTAAGAGGATGTAAGTTCAATATGTAGCTAGATGTAGAAGAATAATGTTAACTAGCTAACGTTGCCTATAAAAGGAAGTTAGGCTAGCAAGCAATAATTTTAGCCAGATTAAAATAAAAGCTTTTACTGTATGACAGCCATAGACTGTTTCGTCAACATGAAAGAAAGGAGGATGGCATTGGCGTCTCTCCACAAGTAGGGTGAGTCAATATGTTTTTTTTATACTTGTATGTTTTTTTTTATACTTGCACGTCATAATTACCATACGTTGATTGTTTTTGGTATCTTTTAGTTGATGTTGAAATGGTGCTGGAAATGTGGAGGCAGCTCCTGTTTTCTTTGCGACTTGCAATATGCTTTTTGGACTTCACCGGACAGAGGTTGCTCTCCAGTTTAGTAATGAAACAAAGGTGTGGTGGAATTTATTCTGCCACTACATCTTATTGTCTCGACCTTATGCGTATATATCACGGTGTCAAGGTATATGAACTAACAGGTTATAGAGCAAACAATGCAATTATCACAACACATAAGTTGTAATATGCACATTTATTTCTGGCTTCCCCAGGGATTTTACCCACGCACTGTTACTGTAAATTAGTTCTGCCATTAGGTTCCAAAAAGGGGAGAGGTCAGTTATACATTAGGTGCTATGATCCACACCTAATATCCCTTCTGTGACTGAATGACAATTTAGTTTCAATAATATCACAAAACAAACTTTACTGTCAAAATAGCTTTGTCTTCGGCTTCATATTCATAAACTTAAACTCATCTCCTATGATCATGTGAATGGCCTCCATCTGAATGCCCTCATCTCATAATAGGGTAAGCTACTTTGGATATATGTTACATTTATAAAATGTATGCATATCATAGGTGTAAATGTACCAATGACAGTGGTTTTAAAAAGTCACACCTGGACATCACAATTCTAAAATTGTAAACAAAATCCTATAATTGACTACAACTGGTGGATAAGAGGGGAGGTTGACCAATTCGTAAATTAGTGATTGAAGTGAATTTTCATTTAACTAGGCAAGTTACAATGACGGCCTATCCCAGCCAAACCCAGACCCCGCTGGGCCAATTGTGCACCTCCCTATGGGACTACCAATCACAGCCAGATGTGATATAGCCTGGATTTGAAACAGGGACTGTAGTGATGCCTCTTGCACTGAGATGCAGTGCCTTAGACCGCTGTGCCACTAGTGAGCCCCTGGTCCTCATGAAAGTACTATAAAAATTTAACTTTAATTGTAATGCCACAAGACAACTTTACATAACTTACAGTGGGGCAAAAAAGTATTTAGTCAGCCACCAATTGTGCAAGTTCTCCCACTTAAAAAGATGAGAGAGGCCTGTAATTTTCATCATAGGTACACTTCAACTATGACAGACAAAATGAGGAAAAAAATCCAGAAAATCACATTGTGGGATTTGTAATGAATTTATTTGCAAATTATGGTGGAAAATAAGTATTTGGTCAATAACAAAAGTTTCTCAATACTTTGTTATATACCCTTTGTTGGCAATGACAGAGGTCAAACGTTTTCTGTAAGTCTTCACAAGGTTTTCACACACTGTTGCTGGTATTTTGGCCCATTCCTCCATGCAGATCTCCTCTAGAGCAGTGATGTTTTGGGGCTGTTGCTGGGCAGCACAGACTTTCAACTCCCTCCAAAGATTTTCTATGGGGTTGAGATCTGGAGACTGGCTAGGCCACTCCAGGACCTTGAAATGCTTCTTACGAAGCCACTCCTTCGTTGCCCGGGCGGTGTGTTTGGGATCATTGTCATGCTGAAAGACCCAGCCACGTTTCATCTTCAATGCCCTTGCTGATGGAAGGAGGTTTTCACTCAAAATCTCACGATACATGGCCCCATTCATTCTTTCCTTTACACGGATCAGTCGTCCTGGTCCCTTTGCAAAAAAAACAGCCCCAAAGCATGATGTTTCCACCCCCATGCTGCACAGTAGGTATGGTGTTCTTTGGATGCAACTCAGCATTCTTTGTCCTCCAAACACGACCAGTTGAGTTTTTACCAAAAAGTTATATTTTGGTTTCATCTGACCATATGACATTCTCCCAATCTTCTTCTGGATCATCCAAATGCTCTCTAGCAAACTTCAGACGGGCCTGGACATGTACTGGCTTAAGCAGGGGGACACGTCTGGCACTGCAGGATTTGAGTCCCTGGCGGCGTAGTGTGTTACTGATGGTAGGCTTTGTTACTTTGGTCCCAGCTCTCTGCAGGTCATTCACTAGGTCCCCCCGTGTGGTTCTGGGATTTTTGCTCACCGTTCTTGTGATCATTTCGACCCCACGGGGTGAGATCTTGCGTGGAGCCCCAGATCGAGGGAGATTATCAGTGGTCTTGTATGTCTTCAATTTCCTAATAATTGCTCCCACAGTTGATTTCTTCAAACCAAGCTGCTTACCTATTGCAGATTCAGTCTTCCCAGCCTGGTGCAGGTCTACAATTTTGTTTCTGGTATCTTTGACAGCTCTTTGGTCCTTTGACAGCTCTTTGGTCTTGGCCATAGTGGAGTTTGGAGTGTGACTGTTTGAGGTTGTGGACAGGTGTCTTTTATACTGATAACAAGTTCAAACAGGTGCCATTAATACAGGTAACGAGTGGAGGACAGAGGAGCCTCTTAAAGAAGAAGTTACAGGTCTGTGAGAGCCAGAAATCTTGCTTGTTTGTAGGTGACCAAATACTTATTTTCCACCATAATTTGCAAATAAATTCATTAAAAATCCTACAATGTGGGGGGATTGGAGGGACGCCATGTGCGACTGACGTGTTTTCCGTTTGCTCCCGTGGTATTTTTAAAGTTTATGTGAATTTTGCAGCAGAACCGTATTTATTTTCATATATTATTTTGGTGATCCCTTCCCGTAAAAACCAAGACTACTTTACTTCCAAATGTCAGCATGTCGACGAAACATAAGGCCAAAAGCATGACTTTGAGAAAACCCGGCCTACAAGACGCACTCTCATCACCGCCCTCTCCTGAGCCTGACGGCCCGGGGACTGACACTTTACCCGGGGTGGTGGCTTGGCCTGGCGGCGCTGAAATGAACATTCTCGAGGCCATCAAACTACTACGCTCTGAGATAGTTGAAATGAAAACGGAGGTGGTTGCTACGATTGAGGCCCGAATAAAGGAGGTTTCTGATACTTTAAAAGCAGATCTAACCATCCTGCGGAACGAGACGGTGCCAGCAATCACATCGCTCAAAACAACAATGGCGTCGCACACTACAACGATTGCAGCACTGGAGACCTCTGCTACAAATGTCTCCGACTTAACCTCATCCCTGGAGGCTGACGTGAAACACCTAGCTGCGGATTTAAAAAAGGTGAAGGAGAGCTGTGTAAGTTTAGAGGGATTCTCTCGCCGCAATAACCTGAGACTTGTATCAGTCCCAGAGTCAGCGGAAATGCCTCGCGCCACGGATTTCGTTTCTGGGCTGCTGAAGGATGTTCTTGCCTTAGATGAAAAGCCCCTGATTGATCGTGCCCACCGGTCACTGCGCCCAAAGCCCCGGGATGGAGAGAGGCCCTGTGACATAATTCTTCGAGTGCACTTTTTCCATGAGAAGATGGAGATTCTCCGACGAGCCCGCAATACCACTCTGAGCTTTCAAGGACAGAGCTTCTCCATCTACCAGGACTACTCCCCCACTGTTTCCAAGCAGCGCGCAGCTTTCGGACAGGCCAAACGACTACTTCGGGACCATCCAGGTGTGAAGTACGGACTGCGATTCCCGGCCCGTTTATGGCTATCTCATGATGGTAAAGACTACACATTTGAATCTCCGGATGAGGCTCTCTCTCACATTCAACGTCACGTCAAGAAGTCTTGAACTTGCTCATAGTTCAGCAACTGTTGCTTGCGAACTGTGGATAGTAAGTAACCCACCTGTGGTACAATTATGTTTAGCTACAACATGCTAATTTTGTATAGTTGGGGAGTTGGCAAACCCATTAAGGCTTATTTGATGTGATCTAATGTTTTGATCATCTAGTGTGCTTACCTTACAAGCATTCAGTCATTTTAATTTCATTGTATTGAGGTTTTACTTTACTCCTGTGTTTCTAGGCTGTCTCGCTCACCTACTCAGTTTGTTTACATAGTGTCTCAGTGACTCAAAATATTCTTGGTTATTTGTTTACTGCATCCGTTTGCATTGACCCAGTAAACAGTAAGTGCTTCCCGAGGCGACACGTTTTTTGGGGTCTTCACTTAAATTTTAAAAGTTCTGAGCGTCATTTATGCCCAGCAAGCGTTCAACGTTGTGCACACGTAGTTTTTCGGTCTTGGTTGTAAGCTGTCTCAGCATTCAACTAGACAACTATTATAATTATTATTATTATTATTATTTTTCATTGTCTTACTACGATTTCCTTACTTCAAATTAGGTTTTCGGCTGAGAGCCTTTATACATTTTATTTATTTTCTTTATTTTCTCTCTCAAATGCCTATTATAAGACTGGGAATATAATTATATACATCTACAAGTGGTGCTTTTGTAATTTAGTCTGCACAAGGGATTCACTTTTATTTAAAAAAAAAAAAAAATGATTATCTCTTTTTGCTGTTTTATCCACTAACAAAACGCGAATTTAAAGAGCGGGACTGTGGGTTTAGGTTTAAGACCGCACTCTCACAGACATACTGTGCGAAGAGAACATGTTCTATTTAGGCTTGTACCTCGTTTGGGGAGGTATTGTCTGGGATGGGGGGAGGGGGTGGGGGGAGGGGTTGAATTGTTCAGTTCTAATGTTGTCATTCTGTCTTTTTCATTTTTTTTCTGTACTTTTTCCAAACATCTACCACCGTACATTATTACTCTGAGACAAGTTATTCTAGGGTTTTTGGGCGCTCATTGCTTTTCCATTCTATGCTCTAATGACAGGGTTGTATAACGGGAATGCCCAGAGGGGCCGAAACGATGCGATCAAGTACATTTCGTGGAACATCAAAGGGGTTAATAACCCAGTGAAGCGTAAGAGGGTGTTGACACACTTAAAGGGTTTGAATGCAAATGTTGCATTTCTACAAGAGACTCACTTGAGGACTGGTGAGTACTTTAGGATGCGTAGGGACTGGGTTGGTCAAGTGTTCCACTCTAACTTTCATAGTAAATCAAGAGGGGCTGCCATTTTGGTTGATAAAGCTACTCCCTTTGTAGCTTCTGAGGTTATCGCTGATCCTAAGGGACGATACGTCATAGTAACCAGTAAACTGTTTTCTACCCCTCTTGTTTTGGCTAGTGTTTATGCTCCCAATTGGGATGACACAAGTTTCATTTCTTCCTTTTTGTCTGCTATACCCAATTTAGATTCTCATTTGTTGATTTTAGGGGGGGATTTCAACTACAAAATGTCCCCAGTTCTTGACAAGTCCTCACGAACAACTACAAGCCCATCTAAATGTGCCCTACTTATTCAAGCCTTTCTTCAGAAATATGCCATGTTTGAGGCCTGGCGTTTCCTACATCCTACAGATAGACAGTATTCCTTTTATTCTCATGTTCATCAAACATACTCCCGGATTGATTACTTATTTTTGGACAAAAAACTTCTGCCTAACCTTCGGCAGTGTACTTACAAGAGTATTGTTATTTCTGACCATTCACCATTAGTGCTTGAACTAGAGTTTCCCCAGCGACCTCCTATGTGTTATCAATGGCGTCTTAACCCCATTTTACTCTCAGATAAGGAGTTTGTCAATTTCATTTCTTCTGAAATCACCGTATTCCTAGAAACTAATTCAACACCAGGTATGTCCTGCTCTACCATATGGGAGTCTCTCAAAGCATACCTACGTGGCCAAATTATTTCTTATACAGCCAACCAAAACAGAGTACGCTCTCAGCGACTTCGGGACCTGAGCGAATCCATAGCCACATTGGATGAGAAGTATGCTACGGTTCCTTCCTCTGATCTGCATAAAGAGCGCCAACTACTCCAATCTGAATTTGATGAGCTTTCTATCAGGCAAGCTGAACAGTTACTCTTGCAAGCTCGGTACAGAGTGTATGAACAAGGCGACAAGGCGAGTAAACTCCTTGCACATCAGATCCGTAAATCTGAGGCCTCACGTTTAATCCCACAAATAAGGACCCCGTCTGGTGCCACCACAGTTATACATAAAGAGATCAATGATCAATTCAAACAATTTTACTCTGCGCTATACACCTCTGAATCCCCTCAAGACCCTTTGCTGATTGATTCCTTCTTTAATGGCCTGAATATGCCTTCAATTGATACAGACACCCATGACTGTCTAGAAGAAGAATTTACACCTGAGGAGATTGCAACAGCAGTGTCCGCAATGAAAAGTGGTAAATCACCGGGCCCGGATGGTTTTCCAACCGAATTTTACAGGACGTTTTCTGGTCTGCTTTGCCCATTCTTGTCTCGACTATTTGCAGAGTGCCTTAATACCTCAAAGCTACCACCTAGTCTTTATCAGGCTTCAATTTCATTACTATTAAAGAAAAACAAAGACCCCCTGGAATGTGGATCCTATCGCCCAATCTCGCTTTTAAACTGTGATTACAAAATCCTAGCCAAGCTTTTAGCCATCCGTATGGAAGGCTCGCTGCACCAAGTAATACATTCTGACCAGACTGGCTTTGTGAGAAATAGGCATTTGTTTTTCAATATTAGGCGCCTTATGAATATACTGTACTCCCCAGCGTCGGAGGACCCAGAGGTGGTGGTCTCACTTGATGCAGAAAAAGCGTTTGACCGCGTTGAGTTCGATTACCTAACAGCTACCCTTTATAGATTTGGCTTTGGCCCCAAATTCATTGCGTGGATAAAGATTCTTTATTTTTCCCCCATGGCTTCGGTACGGACTAACAACTTGTCCTCTGACTATTTTCCCTTGCACCGCGGATCCAGACAGGGCTGTCCACTCTCCCCCTTGTTGTTTGCTTTGGCAATTGAACCTCTCGCCATTGCACTACGCTCTAATGATGCCATTCAAGGAATAATCAGGACGGGCTTAGAGCAGAAAGTCTCGCTATATGCGGATGACCTCCTTTTGTTTATCTCTAACCCTGATACCTCATTGCCACACGCCTTATCTGTTCTTAAAAGGTTTGGATCAATCTCAGGGTACAAGCTGAATCTAGGCAAGAGTGAGCTTTTTCCTGTAAACAAGGCTGCTTTAAAGTGCTCTTTTACAAGTTCTCAGTTTAGGATTGTCCGGGATCAATTCACCTACTTGGGAGTTAGTGACAAGTAAATATTCAAATCTGTTTCAGGAAAACTTTGTTGCTCTAGCAGACAGTTTGAAACAATCTTTTACTTTTTGGAATTCGCTACCTCTTTCTCTCATCGGAAGGATTAATGTCATTAAAATGAGTGTGTTGCCCAAATTTCTATATTTATTTCAATGTTTACCCATTTTTATTCCAAAATCTTTTTTTATTTCACTGGATCAAACATTCATGCATTTTATTTGGGATGGCAAGGTACCACGGATTGGTAGAAAACATTTACAGAAGCCTAAGTCATTTGGGGGTTTAGCTCTACCAAATTTTCAGACATACTATTGGGCTGCAAATTTCAGAGCCCTTCTGTACTGGCTGCAGACTGATCCTACTGGCCCTAGACCACTCTGGGTCCAGATGGAGTCTGAATCGTGTAAACCTGCTGCACTTTCTTCTGTGTTGTGCTCGTCTCTCCCAGTGTCCCTAGGCAAAAGGTGTGTCAACCCAATTGTAAAGCAGTCTCTTAAAATTTGGAATCAGTTCCGTTTAGCCTTTGGCCTCTGAGGCTTTTCTCTATCAGGCCCAATCAATCAAAACATTTTATTTCCTCCATCTTTGAATGATGGGGCTTTTGGCATCTGGCACTCACTAGGCCTCTCCTCACTAGCCCAATTATTCTTTGATGATACATTTGCCTCTTTTGCTCAGCTACAGGAAAGGTTCAACCTCCCCCAATCCCACTTTTTCCGCTATCTCCAGACTAGGAACTTTGTCAGAGCTAACACACCTGAATTTCCCCATAGGCCTGCGAATACAGCTATAGAGAGCATCCTGGAGCTGAACAAGCTTCCTAGCGGTGCAATTTCAGATGTATATGCAATCATTCATGACTTACAGAACCCTTCTTTGGTGCCTTTAAAGACTCGATGGGAAAAGGATTTGGGGGAGGAACTTGGGGAAGACACCTGGGAATCTGTGCTGCGCAGGGTGCATTTGTCCTCTTTTAGCACTAGACACAGCCTCATTCAATTCAAGGTGGTTCACCGTATCCTCTGGTCTGGGGCCAGACTTGGAAGAATATTCTCTGATTTTGATCCTACCTGTGTCAGATGTAAAATTGAACCAGCCACACTGTTGCATATGTTCTGGGGCTGTCATAAACTGTCAGGTTTCTGGGAATTAATATTTAAATGTTTCTCTGATATATATGACACTGTTATAGATCCCTCTCCCCTTACAGCCCTTTTTGGAGTACTGGCCATAGGTACCCCCCTGTCAAGAATCCAGTCGGACACTGTTGCTTATACAACTCTTTTAGCTAGACGGCTAATACTACAGAACTGGAAGATGGCAGCTCCCCCATCTTATAAATATTGGGTGAGAGATGTGTTGTGCTCGCTGAAACTAGAAAAAATTCAATTAAATTCACGTGGGAACCCCAAACTGTTTAATGAGGCTTGGGCTCCATTCCGGTCTTACTTTAAACAGTCCATCCTCTGATGGCATTCCTATTAAAACCAAAATAAGTCTGTATTTGACCCCCCTGTGACTTGGGGGTTGGATGAGCATTTCTCTGTGTTTTTTCTGGGATGGGGGTAGGGGGCATTAAGGTTGATGTGCTTAGTGATTGGGACCTGCGGATGCCTTGTTCATCTTGCCCGGGCAGAGACTAAGGTGTGAGCTTGTTTTTCCCAGTTATTTTTATTTTTACATTTTGTTCACGCCTACATAAAATGATTATTATTCATTTTTTATTTTAAAGCATTGTAAACTTTTTATTTTTTGGTCCAGTGAATGGTTGGTCTGTGGCCTTGACTGTCTGTGAGTGGTTACATTTCTCCACCCCATCCCTTGACTGTTTACAGAACAATGGTGAGGTGTTTGCTCTGTCCCTATACTATAGATTGCCCTTTAACCTTTGTAGCCTTCTGCCTGGTGTGTTTGGCTTGTCTAAAGTATGGTATCTTTAAAGCTATTTTTTTTATTTTTTTATGTATTATTTGTATTTTTTCTAGTTGAGTATATTATTTATATTGCTTTGTCTTGTCTGTGTGTGTAAAACTTAATAAACAGAGTTTTCAACAACAAAAAAATCCTACAATGTGATTTTCTGGATTTTTTTTCTCATTTTGTCTGTCATAGTTGAAGTGTACATATGATGAAAATTATAGGCCTCTCTCATCTTTTTAAGTGGAAGAACTTGCACAATTGGTGGCTGACTAAATACTTTTTTGCCCCACTGTACATTTTAAAAGGGTGGTGACTGTCAAAGTTCCATGTTGAATTTCCTCCATTATTACAAAACAGGAGTATATTCCAGTCTTTCTTGGTGTCTGTGAAAGCTCTGGGTCTGGACACCACCCTCTGCAACTGGATCCTGGACTTCCTGACATGGACCAACAACACCACCACTCTTGTCAAGAGGGTGCAACAGCGTCTCTACTTTCTAAGGCGGCTGAAGAAATTCAACATGTCACCCCGGTCCTCTCCAAAAACAACTACTGCACCATCGAGAACGTCCTGACCAGTTGCATCATGGCCTGGTAAGGGAATTGTCCTCATTGAAAATCTGTTGTTTGAATTGAAGAGGCCAATCCATAAGTGCAGAGGCAGGATACCAAGGACCTGGGAAGATTCTGTATGGAGGAATGGTCTAAGATTCCTCCCAATGTGTTCTCTAATCTCATAAAACATTTTAGAGGAAGGCTCAGTGTCATTATCCTCGCAAGGGGAGGCTGCTGGAGTATTAATAATTTTGATCCCTATCTTTTTTAGATGTTTTTTTAAATTACTTGTTTGACTAAATCTCTATCTCTGAGCAATTGTATTAGTATAAAATAATATAATTTTCCCATTTTTGTGAGCATACAATTTAGTTCAGTATGTGCATTATTTATTTTATACAGTCTTTTTTGCTTATGTTTGTCAGTGGTGCCAATAATTTGGGACCTGACTAATACCCTCAAATAAAAGGTGACACTGTACTGTCACCTCATATAAAACATTTGATCTCAAATTCAAAATGGTGGAGTATAGAGGCAAATTTAGATTGCAGATTCACTTTCCAAATTTATCTGGAGGGGAGTGTACCTTCTCGTTTAAAATGTCATAACTTGCAAAGGAACCAAGAGCCCCTGTTAACCTCCTGCATTGCTAAACAACTGGGTTACTGTCCCATGAGGCTGAGTTTCTGGTCATTAAACACTCTTTCATGAGAGTAGGTCAACTGTCAGGTGTCTTTTATTTGCGGCTGCAGTGGGAAGGAACCGGGCAGGATGCCAGCAGGAATGAGGTTGGCTGGGGCGATCTGTGGAATAGAATGGAGATAGTGTGGCAGCCTGATGTTTTGGCTGACATAAGCAAGCCTAACTTCGAGAACAGGTAGATCAGTTGGAGCTAGCTCAAATTTCGGCACAAGATTGATCCACGACATGTGGAGCTGTGGGTTCTTAAAAGGGTCAATCTGTAGTTGCTACATCCATTTTTTGACAAATAAATGAATGATATATACCCATTGATTCTTTAAGAATATAATGTATAAATGCCTCATAAGGTTAGTTCAACTGTCAAACCCCATCAGAACCCCAAAAACACTGTATAGCCTCAAAACATTCTTAAAACTAAATGTGATATCTTGGGTGGTCAGTTTGTCGTTGCATAGCACAGTCTATACATTTTAGAGTGGTTGCATTGTATACACGCATTGGCTGTAAGTCGCTTTGGATAAAAGCATCAGGTAAAGGTCATTAAAAAAATATTTTAAAAAAATCTCCAGGCCCATCCCTCAGCTTTTTACCAAAACAGAAGCAGGGTGCCCGCTTTGTTATTGTTTCAACTAAGGATTATCCCTTTAAATACACTACAGTAGACATAGGCCTTTGCCCTGCAGCCATGAACATGTGCTTCTGGTATTCTTTTGTTTGGTATTCTATAATTCTTTTGTTTTTACACCAGAGCGACTCAAGTGCCTCTGCAACTCACTTCATGACATATATAGGCCTACACAGACTTTTATTCGAGGTCCAGGGAAGTCACTAATACAAACAACTATTACAGTATTGTACATAGGCCTAAATACCATATGTCAGTAAAAGAAATAGCATAACCCAGAGACATATTACAATGTAGGCATGTAGCCCAAAATAGAAAGGGCACAACTGTGTGAACTGTGGGTGGGAGAAGTCTACTCTCTGGAATGTCACTCGAATAATCAGTCCAACCTACAAGAAGTCTAAGCCAAGTGAAGAGATTGGTGTGGACTGGAATTTACTCATACCGGAAAAACTTGGAGTTTGAATTTGTGTAAATGGTTGTTTACTGGACGAAATACACATGCTTAACTCAGCCTTTGCACCAGAGAAAATGAATCACGCCCCCCAAAGTTTATGAAAGTTTGCTTCTGCTTAACTGCCACTCTGCCAGAACAGTACACTTTGAGAAAGTATCAAGCAAAGATAAGACATCAGTGAGAACTTGAGTTGCTTTAGTTGTGCCTCAGGCATTTAGTAAAACATAGTTTTTAGAAAACTGATATTCAAAGCAAAAGTTTTAAAGTAAACCATAATTTCATTCATTTTATTTTCAAAGAGTAACCTGAAACCGAGAAAGGGAACTTTTCCTGATGTTTGGATTTTTTTTTTATATATATATTTTTTTTACCAGGTAAGTTGACTGAGAACACGTTCTCATTTGCAGCAACGACCTGGGGAATAGTTACAGGGGAGAGGAGGGGGATGACTGAGCCAATTGTAAACTGGGGATTATTAGGTGACCATGATAGTTTGAGGGCCAGATTGGGAATTTAGCCAGGACACCGGGGTTAACACCCCTACTCTTACGATAAGTGCCATGGGATCTTTAATGACCTCAGAGAGTCAGGACACCCGTTTAACATCCCATCCGAAAGACGGCACCCTACACAGGGCAGTGTCCCCAATCACTGCCCTGGGGCATTGGGATATTTTTTAGACCAGAGGAAAGAGTGCCTTCTACTGGCCCTCCAACACCACTTCCAGCAGCATCTGGTCTCCCATCCAGGGCCTGACCAGGACCAACCCTGCTTAGCTTCAGAAGCAAGCCAGTGGTGGTATGCAGGGTGGTATGCTGCTGGCTTTGCAGTTTCAATGTATGTAAAATCTTCAAATATCTATGCATGCTACTTTTTATGTAAATTCAAATAACGGTAACTCAGAAAAGCCTTGTCAGGCTATAGGCTTATGGAAATGTGTTATTTCATACAACTGTATGCTGCTCTTTGTATGCCATTTGAATATTTGAGAATTAACCAATGATATTAGGCCACTCTTGGCCATGATTACAGACACCTGTGTGTCTTTTGACACTATATAAACGAGTCATCCCACAGTGTTTGTGATTATACCCTGATGAAGACAGCTTGGTTGTCGAATCGTTGGTAATTAAATCTTTGCATCTGAGCTCCTAGAGTGTGCGGCTCTCCTTTATTTTCAAGTTTTCTACTCCGCTAGACAGCACCTCGCCTAAACTTCTTCTATTTCATACAACTGAACAAAGGAAAGGTTGAGTCATTATCAAATCACAGTTTATTTGTCACGTGCGCTGAATACAACAGGTGTAGTCCTTACAGTGAAATGCTTACTTACAGGCCCTAACCAACAGTGCAATTTTTAAGTAAAAAAATAGGTATTAGGTGAACAACAGATAAAGTAAGGAAATAAAAAACTGTAAAAAGACAGTGAATAATAACAGTAGCAAAGCTATATACAGTAGCGAGGCTATATACAGGCACCGGTTAGTCGGGCTAATTGAGGTAGTATGTACATGTAGGTTTGGTTAAAGTGACTATGCATATATGATACAGAGAGTAGCAGCAGCGTAAAAGAGGGGTTGGGGGGGGAACACACAATGCAAATAGTCTGGGTAGCCATTTGGGGGTAAAAGCTGTTGAGAAGGCTTTTGGTCCTAGACTTGGCGCTCCGGGACCACTTGCCATGCGGTAGTAGAGAGAACAGTCTATGACTGGGGTGGATGGGGTCTTTTGACAATTTTTAGGGCCTTTCTCTGATACCGCATGGTGTAGAGGTCCTGGATGGCAGGCAGCTTAGCCCCAGTGATGTACTGGGCCGTACGCACTACCCTCTGTAGTGCCTTGCGGTCGGAGGCCGAGCACTTGCCGTACCAGGCAGTGATGCAACCAGTCTGGATGCTCTCGATGTTGCAGCTGTAGAACCTTTTGAGGATCTCAGGACCCATGTCAAATCTTTTTAGTTTCCTGAAGGGGAATAGGCTTTGTCATGCTCTATTTATGACTGTCTTGGTGTGTTAGGGTTGTTGGTGATGTGGACACCAAGGAACTTGAAGTTCTCAACCTGGTCCACTACAGCCCCGTCGATGAGAATGGGGGCGTGCTCGGTCCTCCTTTTCCTGTAGTTCACAATCATCTCCTTAGTCTTGGTTACGTTGAGGGATAGGTTGTTATTCTAGCACCACCCGGCCAGGTCACTGACCTCCTCCCTACAGGCTGTCTCGTTATTGTCGGTGATCAGGCCTACCACTGTTGTGTCGTCTGCAAACGTAATGATGGTGTTGGACTCGTACCTGGTCATACAGTTGTGGGTGAACAGGGAGTACAGGAGGGGATTGAGCACGCACCCCTGAGGGGCTCCAGTGTTGAGGATCAGTGTGGCAGATGTGTTGCTACCTACCCTCACCACCTGGGGGCGGCCCATCAGGAAGTCCAGGATCCAGTTGCAGATTGATGTGTTTAGTCCCAGGGTCCTTAGCTTAGTGAGGAACTTTGAGGGCACTATGGTGTTGAGCTGTAGTCAATGAACAGCATTCTCACGTAGGTTGGAATGGGTCTAGGAGTGGGTCTAGGGTTTCTGGGATGATGGTGTTGATATGAGCCATGACGTCATGTTTCCTCCTGGCACCAGAGGGAGGCAGAAACCACCCTAGAGACTTTTATTGGACTCAGGTGTGTCTTATTAGTTCATGATTGTGTCCCTGTTGAAAAAGGTAAGTTTTCTGTGGTCCTTTGCAGAAGCTTGAATTGTTTACCGTGTGCATTCTTTTCCTGAGTGAGTTTGAGGCTTAGTATTTGTTATTTTTCTAGTGTACTGTGATCCTGCCTCTACTGTTTCTCAGTAAAGTATTTATGTTTATCCTTATCCACTGATTCCTCATCTGGTCTCTTCTCTGCACCTGTGTCCAACCTCTCCACGTCACACATGACCCGCCTTTCAAAGCTACGGATGTGAGTGCTACGGATCGGTAGTCATTTAGGTAGGTTACCTTGGTGTTCTTGGGCCCAGGGACTATGGTGATCTGCTTGACTAACTCATCACTTAAGGAGGCAAACATATTGAGTGAATTTGTTTTTCCCAACTAAATACAGTCTCTGTTCAACAATACTCTATTATGGCTCTTTGTTTCCACATAAACAAACATTCAGTCCAGGTTTTTTGTTTTGTTGCAATTCTCAATTATCCTTTCAGAGGCTTTGACAGTCCTTTTTGGTTGTCCTGCTGAAGCACTTATTGAAGCAGTTGAATAGCATTCATTGTCAGTCAGGGTGTTCTGACTGTTTAGTCCAATGCTGAAGGCATTTGACACCTAAGTAGTGTCCTCCTGATAATCCTCAGTCCCTTGAGTAAATGGCTGAAGCCTTAGAGCCACTCGGTTTCCTCTAAGTTGTGATCCATGCTCCGTTTGGATCTCATAGGAATGCGGTGCAACTTCTCTCTGCACGTGTCCTTGCTGCATCCAGGTTCCCGTAGTGATGTCTCTGAGTTTTTGGTTTGTCCGTTCAATTAAAACCGACAACCATCTTCTCTTCATCTTTGATGAGGTTAACGGCGGTTGCCAACAGAGCGAGAACGTTGCATTACCACCACCAGCTGGACGGGATATTGAATAAGAAACATTTAAAAAATTGCAGAAAAGGGGGGAAAACTACATCATATTAAAATAAAACATGTTAACTAAGAAAGCCCATCCCACTTCTTCAATCCCAGTCCACTCTAAAATACATCCCTACACAGGCTCAGGGGCCTGTGATGGTGGTACATTCACCATCAGGATTTCTTGCACGGCCTCGGCTGTGAAATCACAGACCCAAAACTTTCAGCAGCATTCACAATACCAATTTGATTAGATTTCTTCTCCGCTTGTGCTGTACAGTTTATGACCATTGCAATAAATAATACAAAGTCCACCTTTTTAACATGCAGCAGTTCACTATCCCTCGGTTGATGAGAAACCTTCACTGGTCTTGGTGGCGCTACTGCCGTTGTTTCTTCCCCGCTACTCGTTCCTTCCAATTTTCTCACCGCCTCCAGATAGGAGACACGCTGGACACTCATTACCCTTGCCACCTCATTCTCCTTCACAGGTCACTCCAGAAATTCAAGTGCATGTTCACCTCCACAGTTGCAGCATTTCCCTTCATCTGGCGTACGATATTCTTCCCTTCTGCACACACTTGACACATGACCAAATATTTTACATTTATAACACTGAAGGGGCTTGTACACAAACGCTCTTACAGGGTGTCTCATGAATCCTAACTTTGTATGAGAAGGGAGAGACTTGTCATCAAAGAACAGTAACATGGATGAATTAAATTTTTCTCCACACGTCAGTCGATTTGCACCAACCACTCCATCGATGTCTTCAGTTATATCCTCTGCCTTTACTTCTTGCGCCACCCCAGAAATAACCCCCTAGATAGCACCCTGCTACGAAAATCCACACAGGAAACATTCCGCAACAATATCTTTTTGAGTCTTAAAACACGCTTCTTCTCCTCCGCAGAAACAACAAATCTAAATAAGACCACTTCTTGTGACTCACCGACTCCACACTTTCCTACAACACATTCCAGATCTTGGATTTCCCAAGTAGCATTGATCCAAAACCCTCAATCCGATGAAATACTAGTCTCGTGGTTACCTATTTTCCAATACTGATTTACTTCTCGTTTCCCTTTTTCTTCGCCACTGTAACCAACCCTTCTCACTTTCTGTACTATTAGCTTCACCCAACTCACTAGCAGTTTCAAATAAAACCTCAGTTTCCCACCATCTTCTCAAACGATGATCTTTCGACCTAGACAACAAGGGGAGGGGAGTTCCTTACTAATTAGTGACCTTAATTCATCAGTCAAGTACAGGACAGGAGCGAAAACCCAAAGACACTCGGCCCTCTGTGGAATGAGTTTAACACGTGACATAGATTTACCCTATTTCAGCCTCTATTAATTTACTGTAGTTAACTCTGTTTGAATTGTTCCCTGACATCAGACACGTTTTCACGAAGATAGTTTGGAGTGAGATTTATTTTCTTTAATCTGTAAATGTCTACCATGATCTGTGCGTATATTCAACATGATTCACAAATGAAACTATGATCTATGAATATATTTAGTAAATAAAACCAGGATCTGTAAATGTGTAAAAATATTTCACTAATTAAACCTTGATCTGTATATCTATTCAACATAGCTCACAAATAAAACGAACATTTTAACAAATATAGAACGATGTGTGAGCAAATGTTCAGAAACATTTACAACTGTGGAATGTGCATTTGCACATTCAAAAAGTGCTTGTGGATCTCTGTATTTTGTTTGTAAAAAAACGCAAGTTATGGGTTAACACTGGCACCTAGTGGTTATTTGTAGTACTACAGCCACGAGTTGACGTCCAGGACTTGTCTTTACATGTCGCTGTAGAGGTTTGCCCAGGCATGTACTGTACTAGATCAGGACAGTAGGAGGGCTTTATGAATCATAGTCTGATGGCAAGCACTTAAATACAACTGCAGCCTCCTGAACACACAGTCCAGTTCCTCCTTTACACCGATGAAGTGAAGTACATTCGGGATTTTGATAGAGATTTACTTGTGCATAAATGGTAAGTTCTTTATTGGTTGGGTTAGGCTAGCTATACAACTTCTTACATCTTGTTGCATTAGCGAGTAGTGTTTCAGTGATTATGGTGTGATATTTGGTTGTTATTGAATTATATTGGAATATCTGATTTATTGATGCCATTTATTAATATTTGTTTCAGTTTGATGGTTGGTGATAGGATAGGCCGATTTTAAGATAATTTAATTGGGTTACTACCTTAGTTGTTGATGTTTAAATCTGAGAGAAACAGTATTGGTCTTACATAGCAATAATCTATCATATTTACCTTTGTTCAGAGGCATCTGATTGCAGTGAAACATACATTTAAAAAATCAAACTTAAGCACTTTTAGATTTGCTATTCTGTAGAGTAGAAGACACAAGAAAGGAACTTGTGTCACATACTCAGGATAATTCAACAAACTGTCAACTCCGACAATGTACACTATATTTACAAAAGTATATGGACACCCCTTCAAATTAGTGGATTTGGCTATTTTAGCCACACCCGTTTCTGACAGGTGTATAAAATCGAGCACACAGGCATGCAATCTCCATAGACACACATTGGCAGTGGAATGGCCTTACTGAAGGGGCTCTGTGACTTTCAACGTGGCATCGTCATAGGATGCCACCTTTCCAACAAGTCAGTTCGTAAAATTTCTGCCCTGTTATTGTGAAGTGGAAACGGAAAGGTGGGAGCAACAAGGCTCAGCCGCAAAGTGCTAGGTCACACAAGCTCACAGAACGGGACCGCCGAGTGCTGAAGCACAGAGCCCCGACCTCAACCCCATCGAACATCTTTGGGATGAATTGGAACACCGACTGCGAGCCAGGTCTAATCGCCCAACATCAGTGCCCGACCTCACTAATGCTCTTGTGGCTGAATGGAAGCAAGTCCTTGCAGCAGTGCTCCAACATCTAGTGGAAAGCCTTCCCAGAAGAGTGGAGGCTGTTATGGCAGCAAAGGGGGGACCAACTATATATTAATGCCCATGATTTTGGAATGAGATGTTCGACAAGCTTTTGGCCATGTGGTGTAGATCAGGTGTCTACATTTGACATGAGGTCTTTTTACATGATCTTATTGATGACGTTACTGTTTGCTCTTGCTGTGCTCTGTAAGTAGATATCCGTCTACTTAACTAACCATGCTGTCCTCTCCCTTTGTCCCCTGCAGTGTAGAACCAGAACAACCATGGCCAGTCGTAAGCGGATTCTGAGCTCCCTGGGGAAAGGTCCTGCCAGACGGAACCTGTTTGGCCCAGTGGACCATGAGCAGTTGCAGCAGGAGTACCAGAATGCCTTGCGCAGAGACCTGGAGGACGCCTGCCACCGCTGGGGCTTTGATTTCCTGTCAGAGAAGCCTCTGGCTGGGGGAGACTTCCAGTGGGAGGGGGTTCTAGGCACCAAGCTGCCTCTCCTCTACCAACCCTGCCTTTTGGGTCAGGGAGAGGCACAGAGGGAGGGAGGCCTGACGGCCATCACAGGGGGGGTCAGGGCAGGGCCATTGCACCGTGGCAAGGAGAATATCCCTTGCACACCTGAGAAGTGCGGAGCCAACCACCAGAACCTGGAGAAAACACCAGACAAGAAGGAGAACACGAACCACAATGAAAACAGACTGAAGACGAAACAGACCGAAGACTAAACAGACCAACCTCACAGGTAGGAGTGTTGGTGTCGTGTGTGGATGTAGGGGTTGGTTATTGGGGAAGGGTTATAAGGATGTAGGGTTGAACTGCTGGTTTACTTTAAAATTAAGTTTTGAATAAGAAGTCCAATGCTGACAAGTCCTCTTGGTTTCTGTCTCTGCAGATTTCTACCAAGCCAAGAAGAGAGTGGTGGGTACGCAGTGTAAGTCAGGCCAGTGATTTCAGGGCACACAGTCACAGCAGCCAGAGAGCCAACAGTCGGGACAGAACCACAGCAAACACTACTTCTCGCAGGAACCCACACACTGCACAGACACTGGACACATAGAGTGCATACTTACCTGGAGGAATACATAACCAATACTCTAAACAAATGCAGGGGGAAATTAAACAACATCTTTTATTGCATCCATTACCAATGTATACTGTAAAAAAAAAAAGTATATCCATGTAGGTTAACCGATGTACTAATTATTTCAATGTAAGGGGGCTTGTGTTCTTCCTGTGGTAATGAAGGAACATTCAAACGGTTCAAATGATGCATCCATGTTCATTTGTGAGTCATGTAAGGACATCCTCTAAAACCCTATGACCTTTTGGTGTAAAGGGGACTTTTGCTATAAGAGCTCACTGTCTGGACAGGTAAGTTCCTGTCTGACATTCCACAGCACTAAAATGGACCAATCAAAGCCCTGCCTCTGGGTCTACCCTTAAACCCTCTTGTATTGATGACATCTTAAAATGATGAAACCATACTGTTTATGGTAGAGGTTGAATCTACTACAATATACTGTCTCATTGAAAAATGACCACAACAACATAATAGTATTTTACAAAGTCTTTCTGGTTCATATGTCCAAATGTATTGATTGATGTGATTTTATTTAATGTTTTTTCCTTAATGCTGTATTTCTTGTGAAGAGTGCCAGAATCATGTTATCTTTTGCAAGCACTTCCTGCCTAAAGTATGTATGTTTGTACATATTGTGTACATTTGTGAAATCTCAACATGTACTCATAGGAAACTAGTGGAAGAGTACTGTAATGAATAAGACTGTTATGCTTATAATGCAAATTCCTATATAGGAAATGTCACCAATGTCCCTCACCTTCTAACTAGGGCATTTTGCTATAATACTCCTGGGAATTTGTTGATGGGTACCTCCCCAATGCTCTTTCATGATTTTCTGAACACAAGGCCAGACATGAAAGTTAACCTTAGAATAGTATCAGAAATGTACGTTTTCTTTCAGTATTGCTCAATATTTTTAATGTAGCCACAGCAGGTGCATCAAGGGACTCAAATTAGTCAAGTGCATGTATGGTATTTTAATCTAATTAGGGAAATTGTGTCCTCAAAAACACACAGCTATTTTAGAGTAAGCTACAGCCAAGTGGAAGTGCAGTAAAATACACATGAAGTGTTTTCATCTGCCTCAAACTAAGGTCCATCACGGACCACGGTTATTTTTCGTTATAATGGCTGATCCTTCTGCTATTGGTAATTTGAATGGGGGTTAGACAACATCTCTGTCATGAAAATTCTTCCAAACTAAACTAATAGCTTCACAGACCCTGATATTCTGCTAATAACATGCATTACACCAAAAAATGCACTTGTGTTTATAGATGTTGGTGCACAAGTCCTACATAGCGTTTATGTTCAAATCTACAACAAAAATATTATTTATTATGAAATAAGGTAGATATGTGTTATTGGTTATTAGGAAAAAATTGAAATAAATACAGTATGTATATATTATCCTGAAGTACATTTATTGTTTCACCTTTGGGTGTCATGAAAGTCTTTTGACCTGAAGATAAGTAACCAATATTTATAAAAACATTTCTCTCCACCTCAGTCAGGCATCGATTCTCAATTCCAGAGGAACAAAATATTTATGTAATACAGATCGGAGTTCTGTGGAGCCATATTTATACTGAACAAAAATATCAATGCAACATGTAGAAGTGCTGGTCCCATGATTCATGAGCTGAAATAAAAGACCTCTGTATTTCTCTCAAATGTTGTGCACAAATGTGTTTAGATCCCTGCTAGTGAGCATTTCTCCTTTGCCAAGATAATCCATCCACCTGACAGGTGTGGCATATCAAGAAGCTGATTAAACAGCATGATCATTACACAGGTGAACCTTGTGCTGGGGACAATAAAAGGACTCTATAAAATGTGCAGTTTTGTCACACAACACAATGCCACAGATGTCTCAAGTTTTGAGGGAGCATGCAATTGTCATGCTGACTGCAGGAAAGTCCACCAGAGCTGTTGCCAGATAATTTAATATTGATTTCTCTACCATAATCCACCTCCAACGTTGTTTGGCAGTATGTCCAACCGGCCTCACAACTGCAGACCACGTGTAACCACGCTAGCTCAGGACCTCCACATCCAGCTTCTTCATTTTTGGGATCGTCTGAGACCAGACAGCTGATGAAACTGTGGGTTTGCAGAACCGAAGAAGTTCTATACAACTGTCAGAAACCGTCTCAGGGAAGCTTATCTGCTTGCTCATCATCATCACCAGGGTTTTGACCTGACTGCAGTTCGGCGTCGTAACCGACTTCAGTGGGAAAATGCTCACCTTCGATGACCACTGGCACAACGGAGAAGTGTAATCTTTTTTTAAAGTATCTGTGACCAACAGATTCATATCTGCATTCCCAGTCATGGATTGGGGCCTAATGAATTTATTTCAAATGACTGATTTCCTTATATGAACTGTAACTCAGGAAAATCTTTGAAATTGTTGCGTTTATATTTTTGTTCAGTGTATAAAGCATGAAGACGAGGCCAAGCGTACGTTTGATTACATTTATAAGTACCGCTACACATTATGCACCATTACCACATCATGAACTCTTTTTTAAATCATGTTCATCATATTCTGAAAACTGAAAGTTAGCTCATCAAATATAAATTATTTGCATAAACAAAGAAGATAAAAAACTAAATCCCTAGTATTTTTTTATTGATAGCATAATGATTACAAATACTATCATCATGTAGACGGCTAAAATAAAAATAGGATTTGTAATTTTGTTACTGCTATTAATGGTTGACAGAGCCCATTGTGGTTGTCAGAGGCCTCACCTCAGTCACTCCTTCACTCCTATGCCCCTTTTCACATTGGAAACAGAAGATGACCACTGAAAGTAGTGACAACATCGTGATCATCAAAGGCAACTGCTCCACTCCTGAGTTGAACATACATATTCTCCCCAACCTCTAGCTGCAGGGAGACTTGAGTTGGAAATGTTGATGTAATAATCATTAGATGAGTTGTGGAACGCAGAGATGACCTTCTGGGAGTTCTTGTACATGCTTAAAATCATAGGATGTGTTCCATGGCCAAATCCAGTAATCGCACAGTGGTAGACTCCTTTAACCTTTGCAGTGAACACACCTAAATATAAGCATTAAGATATTAGTGATATAGTTGATGAGACAGTGGATTGTGCAGTCAGATGGAACAGAGTTAACAGGCATTTCAATGTCCTAGATTTACCAGCTGGTAACTTGTGGAATAGACAATGGCGGGAATGCGGTTTTTACCAATCAGCATCCAGGATTAGACCCACCCGTTGAATAACATAACACTTTATACTTTAGATTACTATGTACAGTGCATGCCCACTGTTACAACTTATCACGTGCATCATTTGACATATGGGAACCCAGACACATATACACACATACTATACATACGTACCAGTAGAGGAATCAAAAGCCCCACCGATGTTGGTGTAGACTCGTTTGAAGACCACAGTGGTGTGATTGTCATAATGCCCTATGGTGCTCCCCAGTGCAGAAGAGAACACCACCGCTGACCTCTTTGTGGACACAGGGACCCTTACCAAAAAGTACGAAATAGCAATACATGCAAGTTACATCTGTAAAATCAAAAAATGGGGAATGATTATCAAAATGTTGCTTTGTGCATTACAGTACCTGACATTTCTTTCTTCAGCCCCACTACCAAGCCCTCACTGACTTTCAGCCTGGCCTCCATGGCTATAATGACAGAAATAATGTTGAAGGATATTTATTAAATAAAACCAACCAAAGACAGTAGTTGATTTGATCTCTTACTGTACCTTCATTAACTATGGTGAGTTTCTCCACCACACCCTTGGTGGCTCTCAACTTGGCATCTGTGTTTCTCAGCTCCAAGCGTTGCTCCACTACCATGTCTCTGACAGCCAGGAGTTCAGTCCAGATGTTTTGGGGGCAGCTGTTCTTTTCATCCGTTGTATTTGCAGGAGCTGCAAGAGCAATGACCTCCTGCTTTGTGTTGCTCATGGTTCTAATGTTGTGTCTCAAAATGTATTTTCTTGTTGTGTGAGGTGCTCTTATGCCTCTGCTCTGTGCCTCACTTCTGATCAATGATTAACTTGGAACTAGGAATGGTGATGTAGACTAAAACTTCTACGGAACCCAGGTGTATCTAGATTGGGCGAAATCAATCATCAACAATTCTATTCTGTGATAAGTTCAAAAGCTTTATGGTGGTTATCATATCCACAATAATCATATTTTCAAGATATTGCTCGTATAGAGCGGTCAATGGCTGTGATAAACAAAGCTTGGGCCACCACAGTTGAAGTGTGTGATGTACTGTGACACACTCCAACAGATCTTAACAATGCTTTCTCTTAAAACATTTATTCACCTACTTTGTAAGGGAGAGGGTGGGGTACATTTTCTTCTACAGTAATATACCATCATGAAATTGTATTGTTAACTCCTACCTCTCCCTGTAAGATCATAACGTTGTGTTCTCTGTAACTATGGCGTAAACTCTTGGCAGTTTGCAAATAGTTATATCGTTCTTGAAACGTAATTTTGTTTTGTGTGGATTGTCATGATTGCTGATATCTGTGATTGGACCCTCCAGTATGTGTGTATGATATATTATTGAAAATAAATACAAATGTTGATAGAAAAAGATTTATGGTGCTTATTCATAAATAACCCACAATAAAAATCCCTTCTGTCATAAATACAGCTGAGCATGGAAGCACGGCTGTGTGAAACATAATGTATCTGTGGAGCTTTTCCCCAAGGAAGTCTGAGGAGAGCTCATGGCAACCTTCCAAATCCCTACAGACCCCACAACCTCCTAACACATTAGAAAGAACCAAGAGAAAAATATATAATAAATAAGGGCATCAAATATGAACCCGTCCATCACAAAGAGACTATTATTAGTTCTCTGTTTTGGAAACCCTCACCAAGCATTCCTATAATCGGTGTGTGTAGGCCTATTTCTATGGCTTTCATTTAGCATCTGCCTATATAATGCTGCACCATGGGACAGAGAAGATAGGGCACTCCTTTTTAAGCCTTGCCGTAGTTCCACATTCTTTTGTAAACCACTGCAGCAGCCCCCCATTAACATGCGTGAGGCGGTGTATATTCAGGGTTTAAGGGATGAAAGGGCTGCAATAGGCCCTGACACAAGCCCTGCTGTACTATCGTCCCCCCTCCCTCCCCCTCTCCGCTTCCCTGGCTTCAGCACACATAGGCACCTGCGCGCCTGCGCTAAACTCTCCCCATCCCCCCTCCCTTCTTCCTCCATCATCTGTGCCTCAGCTCACACAGCCGTGATAGAGCAGGACGGCTAGTATTTGCACGCAGACAGCGAGAAGGGGACAGAGAGAGAGGGAGCAAAAGAAAGAGGCAGACAGAGCGAGCGTAAGATACAAAGGGGGAGAAAGAGAGCAACAGCAGAGACAACGAGAGAGAGAGATGGAGGAAGACAGGGAGACTGCAGACATCTTTGTTATCAACAATGGAGCATGAAGCTCTGGTAAGGCGATAGGCAGATATTGGGTAGGGGAAAGACATTGAGGAAAGGGGGTCTCGTGTGACCACAGGGGGAGGGAGGAGGAGAAGGAGGAAGTGGAGGAGAAGGATGGGCCTCGAACACAGACCTGCAGTTGCACTGCCAATCCTGGATTAAACAGTATGGTAACGTTCCCAAATTAATCTGTCACTGCACTGGTTTTGTCTCATCATCCTCTAGTGTTTACTTCCATTCTCATTGACACCCATCACTCATTTCACCCATGTCGCAGGGCATGTCTCCTTCTCATGTGAAGACCCTTTTTTTCACGCCATAGCTGTCTGTTATGATCATCTCCCTGCTTCTGCTCTTGTCTCCAGGAGCCTCACCCACCGTGGACCTAACCCTGTGTTTTCACACACACTGTTGGATCTGAGCATCGGCCATTGCTGTCTCTGTGTGTGTGTTGTTGTATTTGTGTTTGTTGTATTTTTTCCGATCCATCCAGAGAGGAAGGAACATTGTGTATTTCTTCCCTTCATCCAGTCTGTAACATAATAAGCTTTCCATTTTCTCTCATTGAAATAAAATGAATAGATGAATAGCCTGGTATTGTAGTGCCTGCAGTCATTCGTCCATTAAAATCACATGCCTCCATTTCAATGCAGCTACCTGATTGTAACCTACTTTCTAAAATTGTCGCCTGCTTGTCAGTGGATCTTTTGGGAAATAGTGCAGGGCACTGTGGCTCCTCTGAGACCTCTTTTACATGCTAATACAATCCTAATAAAGCCTCAGTGGCCTGACTAGATGAATTAGGGCAGCGCTTGCTGAGATATGTGTGGTGTCTGCCCTGGTTCCTGTCTGCTGGGGTTGGTGACAGTAGTGTTGTGATGTCTGCCCGGGCGACATGGGGTAATAATTAAAACGCAACAATTCCCACTCCCAGAAACAACTAGATGTTTTTTATCCTATATAAACAGTCCACAGATGGTTGTGTCTTTCAGTGAGATGTTAAGAATTCACACTGAGGGAGATTAGACCTCCATTGTTTGTCAAGCTGCCTGCCACGTTGCAGAGTAGAAGAGGGAGGGTACTCCCCCATGTTTATGTCATGCAGCATCACACCACTAGATCATACATCACACAAGTTTAAAAGGGATAGAATGATACATTGATTGTGCCGATTTCTGAACTAATAATCACAGTATTCATCATTGTCTTAGGCCTAACCATCATCATCACCATCACATTCATCAGGTATTCATGTGCCAAAATACTTTTTCACAGTTTAGCAGTATGCACTGTGAAAATACTTGATGTAAAATCTGTTTATTAAGGCTTAACACAGTAACTTTGTCTGGGTCTTATGCCAAGGATCTGGTGGAAAGTCTGTGAAAAGAGAACAGTCACTAGATATGTCATTGTGATGGGTGTTCTGCTTTAAAGATCATGTTTACCTTGAGATGCTGACTTCACATCAATCATGGCAACCACTTTCTCCCTGTCCGCGCACTCTGTCACCTCTGCCTCCCCATCCCCTTTCCCTGCTTAGCTGGATAAAAGCGAAGTGACAACATTGGGCCTGCCCCCCTCAGCCAGCCATGGCGGCTCTGACAGTAACATCAGCTTGGATGGGGCTGGGGTGGGTGCGGGGGCAGGGGCAGTGGCCGGGTTGGGGGCTGTGGCTGGAGGGGCTGAAGGGGTCGCCGAGCCTCAGCGAACGCGGGTCGCTCTGGAGCACCTGCAGCAGAAGATCCTGAAGATAACTGAGCAGATTCGGATAGAACAGGAGGCAAGAGATGACAACGTAGCCGAGTACTTGAAGCTGGCCCACAACGCAGACAAGCAGCAAGCCTCGCGCATCAAACAGGTGTTTGAGAAAAAGAACCAGAAGTCTGCACAGACCATCGCCCACCTGCACAAAAAGCTAGAGCACTACCACAAGAAGCTGAAGGAGACAGAGCAGGTGAGTGAGTGAGTGAGTGAGTGAGTGAGTGAGTGAGTGAGTGAGTGAGTGAGTGAGTGAGTGAGTGAGTGAGTGAGTGAGTGAGTGAGTGAGTGAGTGAGTGAGTGAGTGAGAGAGAGAGAGAGAGAGAGAGAGAGAGAGAGAGAGAGAGAGAGAGAGAGAGAGGGAGAGAGAGAGAGAGAGAGAGAGTGTGTGTGTGTGTGTGTGTGTGTGTGTGTGTGTGTGTGTGTGTGTGTGTGTGTGTGTGTGTGTGTGTGTGTGTGTGTGTGTGTGTGTGTGTGTGTGTGTGTGTGTGTGTTTGTTGGTTCCTGCCACACTGGTTCCATCTCATGACTGATGATGACTCCTCTCCGTGGCTCAGCTGTTCCTAAGGGACATTTGTAATGTAATGTGTTTGTCTCACTTGAATGTTTTACCCTGACTGCTGCTTTCTGAGGTGATGCACAGGAGGTTGGTGGCACCTTAATTGGGGAGAAAAGGCTCGTGGTAATGACTGGAGAGGAGTCAGTGGAATGGCATAAAATACATCAAACACATGGTTTCCAGGTGTTTGATGCCATTCCATTATTATGAGCCGTTCTCCCCTCAGCAGCCTCCACTGAGGTGATGATACATGTTGTCACTTTATAAGTAGGGTTGGGCCATATCCACATTACCCTATGAATTAAATATAGAAATCATCCCTGGAGGATTTCTGTATTTTGAAAGTTACATATCTTGAACACTTGAATGCTGACAAGCAAAACATTTTGGGACTATGTCAACAATGAACTAATGAAACAAATATAAAAAGATAGTTTTTGGGTGGAATTACCCTTTAACAACAGGTTGTTGAAAATACCTATTTCAATACCTGACTTTGTAGAACATGACATGAGATGTCACTCACTCACTATCTAAAGATGTTTTGTTGTTGTAGAAAAGCAAATAAGAATGATTAGCTTTATCTTTCAACTAACACACACATTTATTTAAAAAGTACAAATATTGACATTTTAAAGAAACTGTTTCCACAGTACTGGAAATCATGTCTCCGGTATTTCAAAATTCCTTGGTATAGGTGCTATCATAAACCTGCCCAAACCTATTCCTAGGTAGATTATCTGAGGGTTCTGTTCTGACTATGCCCTCTTATTGATAAAGTATGTTAATATTCTCCTCTCCCTTCTCTGTTGTGTCCCCTCCACCATTCCACTTTTATTTCCATCCCTCTCTCACCACTTATCCACCCATGTATCTGCTACTCCTTCACACCCTGTCAATCTATCCCATTTTCCATCCCCCCTCCTCCCTCAACCCTCCTTATAGAATGGTCCAGCCCGTCAGCCTAAGGATGTGCTGCGGGACATGCAACAGGGGCTGAAGGACATGGGGGCCAATGTACGAGCCGGGTTCCATGGCTTTGGCGGGGGTATGGTGGATGGGGTCAAAGGAGGGGTAGAAGGAGTCAAAGGAGCTGTGGTGTCTAAGCCACGGGAGTTCGCCAGCTTGATCCGCAACAAATTTGGCAGTGCAGACAACATCTCCCACCTCATAGAGGACGGGGTGGGAGGGCACTCGGAGGACGCGCCCGCTCAACGAGCCCTGAGTGGCAGTGCCACCCTTGTCTCCAGCCCCAAGTACGGTAGCGACGACGAGTGCTCCAGTGCCACCTCTGGCTCAGCGGCAGGCAGTCACTCAGGCGGGGCCGGGGTAGGAGGTGGGATGTCGGGGCAAGGGCAGGCTGGCCTGGGGAGCCCCAGACTGGATGGGCACCACCACCACCACCACATTCACAGCTCCTGGGACACCTTGTTGGAAGGCCTGCAGGAGATCAAGGCCAGCCAGGCCCACATGGAGGATGCCATCGAGGACATGAAGAGTCAGCTGCAGAGTGACTACTCCTACATGAACCAGTCTCTGCAGGAGGAGAGATACAGGTGCAGACCAACACCTAGGCCAATACACAGAGCATTAAATGAGAGTTGGTAGTATACATCAATCTCACACTAACTGCTGAAACAAGCTGCTTTGCTTTTAGCTTGTTTCAGTACAGCAGTGTAAATTATGTCCAGTGTTTTTACACTACATGATTTATGCTGAATGATATTCATGAGGATAATTAAAAAGGTCAAGGAAACTGTTACAGGTTTTGTACATTTCAAGTTTTGTCAAGATCAGATGTAGTTGTTTTAATGTATAAAACTGATGCTTAAATTAAACGGAGTGACACCTTGAAAATTGCATAAATATTTAAAATCTTTCTCTAATTCGTTGAATTGGTCTTTACTCCGCTGGTCTAAATTATACTGGCTCTGCCTCATACATTTAAAAAAAAATCTCTCTGTTTAGGTATGAGCGACTGGAAGAGCAGCTGAATGACTTGACAGAGCTGCACCAAAACGAAATGACTAATCTGAAACAGGAGCTGGCCAGCATGGAGGAGAAAGTAGCCTACCAGTCCTATGAGAGAGCCAGAGACATACAGGTAGAGAGATAGAGACCTGGATTTACAGTTTATGATACTTTTCCTGTAGATAAACAAGTATGACTCCAGAAATTAGCCTTGTTCCCCTAATTCAATTGTAACATTGTGTTTGCCTGTGTTTGTCATCTGTACCTGTGTGTGTATGTATACATGCAGGAAGCGGTGGAGTCATGCCTGACCCGCATCACTAAGTTGGAGCTCCAGCAGCAGCAGCAGCAGGTGGTGCAGTTGGAGGGTGTGGAGAACGCCAACGCCCGCGCCCTGCTGGGCAAACTCATCAACATCATCCTGGCACTCATGGCCGTAGTGCTGGTGTTCGTCTCCACCCTGGCCAACTTCATCACCCCACTCATGAAAACCCGAGCGCGGGTGGCCACCACCGTCATTCTGGCCCTGTTTCTGTTCATCCTTTGGAAGCACTGGGACTTCCTGGACCTGTGGCTAATGCCCAGCTGAGTTTCCTACAGCCAATCACCCACGCCCTTGTGTCTGAGTGACCAGGATGTGGACAGAGGGACCAGAGTGATACACTGAGCTGCCCTAGACACTCTAACAGTCTCAAACTCAGAGAGCGTGAATACAAAACTCATATTTCTGAAAAAGAACCAGTGCACTTTTTTGATAGGATTTATGCTTGAAGAGTCATACTTAGGAGGGTTGAAAGGTCAAAACATTTCTTTACAAAGCAACTGGCGAAGATTTCCTTCGGATAGGGGGGGGGGGGGGGGGGCATTTCTGGTTGACTGATGGTCGAGAGAGAGACGTTTAAGGAAGAGTGTTGGGTGTTTTATGGTGATTACCATGACAAGGAACCTGAGGAACTATCTGCCTGGTCGCATGGCAACTCAAGCATTTGCTCTTTCTCATGACCAATCTAGTGGTGTCAACTCACCATCGTACTGTAGTCACTATGACCTAATTACAATTTGAGAATTCATGTTGAAATTCTTTGACACTTTTCTAATGTTAGTATAGGCCTACACTTAAAAGTGAAAATGGATAAAAGAACAAATTATACTTTGTCTTTGCTAAACCATGTTTGCTGTTAACTTTTTGTTGAGCCAATTGTATATTTGGAGGACATGGCCAAGCAAAATGATTGTTTTTTTGCTCAATGTTAAGGTATGTACTACTCATGCATGTCCTCACGTGCATTTATACCTGTGTGATGCACTTGGCATGAGTAGGATTCCAACACCAACAGAAATACTCTTTGGACTTAATAGCATTCTGTTGTCTGTAGACCACAGGTGTCAAACTCATTCCACGGGGGGCCGAGTGTCTGCGGGTTTTCGCTCCTCCCTTGTACTTGATTGATGAATTAACATCACTAATTAGTTAGGAACTCCCCACACCTGGTTGTCTAGGGCTTTATTGAAAGGAAAACCCAAAAACCTGCAGACACTAGGCCCTCCGTGGAATGAGTTTGACACCCCTGCTGTAGACAGTTTCTAACTAAATGTTTTTTTAAACTTTCATCTCCATATTATTTTTAAAACAATCAACTCAATCTCTTCTGGTGTTTAAAACTACACCTTTTTTGGTGTATCAGTCCTTTTAGTGTCTTATGTGTGATGTAAAGAAGAATTTGAGGGCCAGAAAGTAATTTGGTGAGATGGATCATCAAAACTACTAAATGATCTATAATCTATTCTGAGCATCAATGCTATTTCAAAACCACTGTTGTTGTAGAGCAGCTAAGAATATATGTAGTGTCAGATTCATAGGCATGTTAGACCATTGCTTCCATATTTCTATCCAGTTTGCGAAATCCATCACAACTCTGTTGCATTCTTAATAAATACATTCTTAAACTATATGCTAATGTTGCATGATATTGGAAAGTAGGATCATTTGCATGCAACAATGTATATCTAACAGTACTGACAATGGAGTAGAATAATAATATGGTAAGTAATCTGTGATAGTTGGGTCTTCATTATGAAAAAAAATACTACAAATGTCAAATAGAGTTCCACAACCTATAAAATCCCAATGTAACCCCCCTTCAACATTTTATTCCAGCCTGGTTCAAGCTAAAGGTTGTTTTTATATCAAGTTATGACATATCTTGTGTCCATCATTTCAGTCAGGGCGGGCTAAAATATGTGTTTACAGATGTGCAGTGAATATCCTCTAAAAATGTATTCAGTTCCAGCTCAACTGAATATTCACCCACTAATCCTGTGGATTACAGCATTATTTACACTTAACTGCCCCCCCTCTCACTTTTATTCACTGGCTGGGTAAAACTGCTAATCCTCATATGTGATTGGGTGAGAGGTAACCAACTCTGCACAACTGAATTTCAAATGCTTGAAAGAATACACGTTTAGGTTGGTTCTGTTGCCATAATGTAATAGTTTATTATTCTTACCAACAGTACTAATTAAATTATGGAACTCTCAAAGGCTAAGACTGAGCCCTAAAAAAATTAAGAGTTGTCAAGGTTGTCAGATGTAGTAAAGAGGCAAATAGGTTTTTAGTGAGGATTTCTTTGGAAAGGCTTCAACCATCAGACAGACCCTGACGTATGCTAAAATACACTTTGTACAAAACATTAGTATTGAGTTACACCCCCTTTTGCCCTGAGAACAACCTCAATTCATCAGGGCATGGACTCTACAAGGTGTCAAAAGCGTCCCACAGGGATGCGAGCCCACATTTACTCCAATGCTTCCCACAGTTGTGTAAAGTTGGCTGGATGTCCTTTGAGTGGTGGGTCTGGGATACAGTTGAGTGTGAAAAAACCCAGCAGTGTTGCAGTTCTTGACACACACAAACCAGTGCGCCTAGTATCAACTACCACGCCCCATTCAAAGGCATTTAAATATTTTGTCTTGCCCATTCACCCTCAATGGCACACATACACAATCCTTCTCTCAATTGTCTCAAGGCATAAAAATCCTTCTTTAACTGGTCTCCTCCCCTTCATCTACACTGATTGAAGTGGATTTAACAGGTGACATCAATAAGGGATCATAGCTTTCACATGGATTCAACTGGTCAGTCTGTCATGGAAAGAGCAGATGTTCCTGTTTTGTACACTCAATGTATGTCTTGTAAAATAGTCACAATCACATAGTAAGTTTCAGCAGCACAAAGGCACCTCCTAGTGGAAAATATGTATATTTTTTATTTTGTGGACAGTGAAAGGGAAGTCTTCACTATGCCAAAATCAAGAACTTGACTGAACCTGAAAAATAAGTGTTGACAGTGGTACCGTTCTCCCGAGAAACATAATAAACTAATATTGTGAGAAACACAGACATAGTTTAAATCCCATGGGTCAATCTAAGTAACTCAAAAAAAGTCCATCATAATCCGTCAGTATAAACTAGAGATGTTTTTTTGCATTGGCTACGTCTCAATCCACCGCCTCCTCCTATGTCAGCCTTCCGCATCTGTGGTGGAAGATGGCCGAGCTACAACAGTGTTTGTCAGACCACAAGACATCCCGAAAAATCAGTCTTCTCACGAAAGTGTCCAAACCTAATAAGGAAAGATGAGACTCATGAACATGATGTACTGTACAGTACTCGTCTGAAGTCGGTACTGCTAATGTGCCAACTTCTGTCTGTAGTGTCCGAACTGTTAAGGCTACAAACTAATTACCCCACTATGGAAAAGGGCAACTCTCACAAACACTATGGTGTTCTCCGTTTAGCTCTACGATCCCCACAAAGTCATGGACTCATCTGAAGATAACTACCTCCATACTTCCATTTGTATGGTTTTTGTGCCAACAAAAATAAAGGGTTAAATATGTAAAAAAATATATATATATATTTCCTGAGCTTTCTTACATCTCCTAGATATAGGACAGACACTTCAAAACCTTATTCCTTATTATTGTCTTTTTTGACATTTATGAATGTGTTATTCAATGTGTTTCTCTGGGCTATTACTGTAGTGAAGGCCAAATTCAATATTTTAGCAAATAATGATACCTAAAAGGGTCCTTAAAATTCTAAATCAAATAGCTAAATGATCCATGGTATAACCATCTTAAAACAATTCCATATGTTAGCTTAGTAGAACCCCCCCCCCCCCACACACACACACAGCTTAGAAAGACAGTCCATCAATGTAAGAGGTTAAAGCAGGTAGTACATGAACAAAATACATGCAAATAACACACACAAATGTGTCATTTCTTGTTTTTTTAATCAGTATTAACCGGCAAACCCCATTTGACTATTACATTGATAACAGGTGCTTTTACAATAAAGGACTGAACTCAAGAGATCATGACAGGCCAATGGAAAGGCCTCACCTGACCTCAAAGTAAGACATTCATCGTCATTAGATTGTAAAAGTTGAAACAGTTCACAAATTAATTTATTTGATTCATATCAAGACCAGCAGTACAATATATCTTCATTACCTGGCAAACTATTAAAGTAACTGCCCAGCATTTCTATGAAATATGACCTATAATTACTTACAATATGAGTAAAATAGATTTCCTTCTAAAAAAATCGAAATAAATATGTTAAAAAGCAGCTTTTCTGTTGGAAAGGTGTGGGCTTATACCGGTCATTAAGTAGACCGTTGTTTGGCCAGCTCATCCTCCTCATGTTCTATGAGGACATTTTTTAAACGGTCTATTTGAGATACAAGCTAAGACAGTACAGTATGAAGATATGCAAAAAACTGCTTTCCCAATAGAAATCCCCGATCACACTTGTAGGCGATGTCATGGCGATGTTGGCTCGCTCATAGCTCATGCGTAGAAACATGTAATCGGGTCTAACGGTCATCTCGCGCCGAACTGCGTATTTGCAGGCCGTCAAATCAAAGGCACTCCTTCGATATAAAGTATTATTTGACAAAAATGAAAACATCTCAGTGTGTCACTTTCAGAAGGTAATAACATGTTCAACTACTGAAGACATTGGTATAGAATCTAGGTTGTGCAAACATGGAAGAATTTTTCACTTCTCTTATTTGACTTCTCAAACCCCGACCTGGTCTGTTTCGCAAGCGTTCCCGGGCGTCTCGTGATGTTGAGCTTAGAAACTCTGATACAAGTTTGAGGTGGGGGTTTTAAAGTATTTTTTTCTTAAATGTATGCTTCTGTAACAGTTTAACTTTAGTCCGTCCCCTCACCCCGACCCGGGCGCGAACCAGGGACCCTCTGCACACATCAACAACAGTCACCCAAGAAGCATCGTTACCCATCGCTCCACAAAAGCCGCGACTCTTGCAGAACAAGGAGAACCACTACTTCAAGGTCTCAAAGCAAGTGACGTCACCGATTAAAACGCTATTAGCGCGCACCACCGCTAACTAGCTAGCCATTTCACATCGGTTACACTTTGGCCACAAATACAAGTATAGAATGGGTCACCATTATTTAGATAAGAGTTAACAGAATATTACACAAAAATAAAAAGCAACACTTTCAAAGATTTTACTGAGTTACAGTTCATAAAGGAAATCCGTCCATTGAAAAATAAAGTAGGCCCTAATATATGTATTTCACCACTAGGAATACAGATATACTGCCGTTGGTCACAGATACTTGTATAAAAAAAAAATAAAAAAAAAGAGTGCACTTCTCCATTGTGCCAGTGGTCATCGAAGGTGAGCATTTGCCCACTGAAGTCAGTAACGACGCCGAACTGCAGTCAGGACAAGTCCCTGGTGAGGACGATGAGCCAGCAGATGAGCTTCCCTGAGACAGTTTCTGAACGTTTGTGCAGAAATTCTTCTTGTGACAAAACTGCACATTTTAGAGTGGTCTTTCACTGACCCCAGCACAAGGTGCACCTGTGAAATAACCATGCTGTTTAATCAGCTTCTTGATATGCCACACATCAGGTGAATGGATTATCTTGGCACAGTTGAAATGCTCACTAGCAGGGATATAAACAAATTTGGGAACCACATTTGAGAGAAATATACATTTTGCGCGTATGGAAAATTTCTGGGATCTTCTATTTCAGATCATGAAAGATTGCACCAACACTTTACATGTTGCGTTTCTATTTTTGTTCAGTATAACTTAAGTTACATTTTCACTGGGCAGTTACTTTAAAAGACCTCAAATAGAAACAGCAGAGTAGAAGAAAAAAATACATTGTATTACAAAGCTGAAGAATTCCTGATTTTATCTTGATTTCATGTCATGATGTCACACGTATATTGCTTGCATGTGATCCACTCGTGAAATGGGTACCCCTCCTATCCCAACACACACTTCAATTTCTCAGTCCTTTGTTCACTCTTCCATCTATTTCTATCCATGAACAGAGATATAATACATCGGACTCCAACCAGAGCCCAAACTAGCCTCTACAATTAAGGTAGGAGAAGAGAGCTGCCACAGCATACAGAAGTCATTAAAAGATCAAAAGCCAATTGATCATGGGATCAATAAGCTAGGCCCCTCCTCCATAAAGGTGCAGCATGACGCCAGTTGGCTCAATAGTTTCCATCCATCTTCAAAGTGGATGCCTGCCACACAACCCCATACCTCCATTCAACGTAGGGAAACCGAGTACACATGGGAATATCTACACACCATCTATCCCTGTTCATGCCGTTGGCCCAAACCAAGGCCTTTAAGCCTGAGATATCCACAGCAGAATGTGTATGAACAAGAAGTCATAGTGAGATACAGATGACAACTGTGTTGGAGACAAATGCTTTTGGCTGACATCTCATTGTGGTTGAGAATACAGAACAGAGGTAGGCTAGGCAACATTGGTTCTGGAGTGTCTGATAGTATCTGCAGGCTCGTAATCCACCCAGGCTCTGAAGCACCTGACGCAATCAATCATCTCCGCTCTTGAGCCACAATGAAAAACTCCATTAGTTGAGCCACAGGAGGATTCCGATTCCACTCCAAATGGCTGCTGTTCATCACCCCAGGAGGGAGATAAACATTGGAGGACGAGGCAAGTTACCTCCTATACAATGTAAAGCACTTTGACACCAGGTGAAAAATATAACTAACCATATATGCAATTCATCATCAGTATCAAAAGCTGGTCTTGAGCCTGGATAGAGCAAAAAACATTGCTTACACTGCCACATTCCAGGATCAACATTGCCTCCCTTCCCTTGTGGTACAACATTCAGTAGCTCTCACATGGCTGTTAGCCTACCAGACTCAACAAATGTGGGCTGAGTTGTTTCAAGCCTGGAAACACATCTAGGCAACATCGTGGTTTACAGCTAGTAGATGGAGTGTAACATGACCAAGCAGACCTCTAGGAAACAAACCCAGATGTAGGTCTCAGTCCCACAGGCCAGGCCTTGGCAGATGGGCCTGGTTGTTGACTCTAGGCAGACAGTACACCCTGGTGTAGGTTGTAAATGTGCGAGGGAGATGGGTCTAGGCAGACCTCTGGGTATAGAACAGAATGTAAGCCTGAGTGTTGCACACCTCCTCCACGCTGCACACGTTCATCTCAGAGTCATTACAGTGGACCCAGAAACCTGGAAACACACACAGGGCTGGTTACAGTTTGGCAAACTGTGCCACCTACAGTCAACAGAAACTCATGTAATCTCACAGTATCAGATTATACTCAGAGCCAACTGTTTATGAGAACCAACTATACTATACAAAACTCAATGTTTTCAAAATCTGAAATGTCCACAACATGACAAAAATCAACCTAAAATGTACCAGCTAGGCCATTCTAAGCCAGAGTTGTTAGCTTTGATGTCAGTTTCTGGTATCTTGGTCCCACTCACCTCCCTCGGTGTTGTAGCAGTATGCGGTGTAGTGCCCTGAGCCAAAGCCTTTCCCGTGGTGCATGACTACAGCAGACAGGTCGTAGGTGTAGACCTCTCTGTTGACCGACTGGCCAGAGTCTGTGCAGCAGTAGGGCTCTATGTTCAAAACCTGGTCAAAAGCCACATGGACGCCAATCTTCTCCCTGTGGTTCCGGCCTGACCATCTGTCACAACAGGGATTGGTTATCTTACGGTTGTCCCTGTTACAAGACATCCCTTTGCAGAAAAAAATCTATCATACCAACTAAACCACAAGATAAGATTGTACTTTAAGATGCAACATACATTTAAGAAACTAACAAGGGGACACGCGTCAGAAAGTGGTGGGTGTAAATCTTGACTGTGTAAGCAGACAAAGTCTTCAAATTCAGTAGACCAACTGGGTGTGTGAAAAGAAAGGCTTCCTGCAGATGTAATAAACGCTCTGAATGACCAAAACGGACTAAAGTTCAGCGGCTAACCTGAAGCGTTTGAGGTGCAGCCGTAGAACCTGAGGTAGGTGGTAGATAAGCAGCTGCTTACAGGCCTCTGACAGAACCAGGGGCTTGCGGGACGTCTTCCGTCTTTTCCCTGACAATTATAAAACATACATATCACAGACGTGTAACATTTTTGTGACAGAGATGTAGGATGGGATCACCCAGAAAATGCAGAACTATATTGTGATTACCCGAAAACACAAACTCAGTTTCACTTTAATTATCCACCAATTGACTAGTTTGTCAAATAAAATCTAGCCCAAAATGAAAGAAACACACAATAGGCCTAATTCCATAAACCATGATTAGTCTATACCTGTTGTTTATGAACGCATGTGACAAATACAATTATTCGATTTCATGACTCTGGTCAAATAGCTGAATAAAAACTATAGAAAAACACAGTACAGGAAGATTAGTCTATTCCACAAACAGACAGATTTGTTTCTGTCCCAGTACTAACTGTTGCAGTGGTTGCAGGCGTAGATGCTGCCCTCCAGGGCCTCTGTCTCAGTGAACTTGGCCAGCATCTCAGTGAGGGAGCAGCTGCGCTGGTAGGCCAGAGACGCAGCCGAGCCCTTCTCCGTGCTGTGGTAGCGCTCCGGGAACTCCAGGGACAGGTCCCAGAACGGCTCCACCGTGTTCGACTTGTGCTTACAGGACAGACACGTCACCTGGACAGATGCAGGGTAACCAAGCAAACATTTTACCAAGGGCTTATTAGTTCAAATCTGACACGCCTTGGTTCTGGTGCTGGAGAGCAACTATTGTCCTGTTTGACTTGACTCAGAAAAAAAGGCTGTGTAACAAGCAATAGGTATCTCTTTAAAAGAAAATGCTCATCTGGAGTGAAATCCAGCAATCAACTAGTAATAGTGGAGAAAGCCTGGCCTAAAGTGGAAATGCTATAGAGTAGAAAGAGCTTAAACATCCTTGTGATTTACCTTTAGCCATGATAGGATGCTGACGGTCAAACCTAAATTAATGCGTTGTGTACAATTGCCATGTAAATGAGTAGAGACCTTTACCTGGCTGAGTAGCTGCCCGTGAAAGATGGTGTTGAGGACCTTGAGCACTTGCTTGGAGAGCTTCCTCTGGGTGATGGGGATGACGATCCTGCGCTTGCTGCCTTCTGATTCCAGCTCCTGCTGCACCTTGTCCAGCAGCTCACACAGAAACTCCTGTGCGTCCTGCTGGTCATAGCCACGGAACGCTGGGATCAGGTTCCACACAGAGTGCAGCATGGCAAAGGGGGACACCAGCGACCAGCGGCCCGACCACATGACCCTGAACAGAGTGTGCAGCTCATGGCACAGTGACATCTGCTGGCGGGTGGAGGAGCGCGGCTCCTTGGGCTGTACCAGTTCTGCTGCATTTAGGCAGGGGGGCGAGTTCTGCTTGCTGCCAGTGGGCAGACCCCCTATGCCTGCCTTTTCCATGCCACGTCCCAGAGGGCAGCCTGGTGTGGCTAGACTACCACCACCAACCACAGCCCCCGCCACACCCTGGTTGGTCTTGGCCAGCAGCTCCTCAGTCTCACACATGTCCAATGTGAGGAAGCACTCCCTGAATTTCTGCAGGTGGCTCAGCACCTGTAAGATAGAGTTCATGTAGCACGTGTTCCCAAGGTTGCGTAGCCCTGTGACCCCCGGGGCCAGTCTCCGATGGGTAGCCTTATGGGAGTAGTACCTCCGCACTCTGAGTTTACGAGTCCTGCCATTGCTGGGGGGTTTCAGGGATAGAAGGGAGGGCTTCTTGGGTGGAGGCAGACGCTCCGGAGGGTCGCGGAACTTCAGGGGGATAAGTGTGATGGTTGAGCGAGGAGCCTGGGTGAGCAGCCTGGCACTCTTCCTCGGCTGCAAATTGTCAAACTCTCCCATGAGTCTCCTCTTCACCTCGTTTTTCTGGCGCCGGACTTCCTCCTTCTCCTGCTCAAGTTTCTCCTCCCGCTGGCTCTGCTCCTCTTGCTGCCGGCTCCTCCAGTGGCGCAGCATCTTCCCCAGCAGCATCTTCCTGCGGTGCCACAGGGCTGTTTGCATGGCTGGTTGAGGCCCGCCCTCGCCCACCCAGGGGGTGCAGTCCCCCCCTGCAGAGGAGCGCAGGGAGCGCCTGCCAGAGCTGCGCACAGTGGACAGTGCCCCACGCAGGAGCTTGAGGTCTCCCTCAGCGTTGTCATTGAGCACATAGTCCCCACAGGCGAAGCAGAAGATGTCCAGCTCCCGCACCTCCATGGCCAGGGGGTGGCGTGACTCCTGGAAGTGTTTGAGGGAGTGCTCTTCCATGAAGCGGCCACAGGCTACGTGGGAGCACTTGAGGCAGGCCCACACGGACTCGGTGGTGCAGCAGTCCACGCAGCGCCATTTCTGTGGATTGAGGATGGAGTGGTCGTGGCCCAGGCGAAGGCGTCCCACATGTTTACAGCGGTCCATCTCTCCAGATGCACATGTGCCTGCCTACAGAGTCAGGACACAAGCCCCTGTGCCAAGCAGCAATTCATCCTGCAGGAGGGAAACAGATACACTTCAGTACATCACAGGGACAGAATTCAACAACTTCATTTTAGATATGCCAAATGCAAAAATGTGTTCTCTATATGAAATTAAAATGGTGTAGCATGCGGAAAGGATTTTAAGGCCCAAGAACATGTTCACCATGTAGGCTTGTTTTACTTACTGTAAAAACACTGTGTGCTGATGTAAGTCAGTGTTCTTTCGACATATGAAAAGGGCCCTTCCCAGGTGCAGTCAGTCAGCTTCACTCATGTCTGATTCCGGATCCTGAATAAACTGAGTATACAAAGGAGGAAAATAAATGGTGCTTATATAGCTAGGTCTTTACATTTACAGGTAAGGAGGCACATTTTGTAGCAAAACAAATATGTTTCTAACCAACTTAAAGCATATAAACTGGTTAACTGTGGCCATTTACAGTCAGTGTAAAATTCTGCTGTTCAGTTTCTTAGCAGAATGTAACACTGCTTATAAACAAATAATTATGTTATGCAATTGAGTTTAGCCGTTAACACGTTATTGACTAGTTAGCAAGCCTGACTAATAACCAATCGATTTATCCATGATTACAAACAAAGGGGTCTAACTGCATTGAACATTTTTTCTGAAGTTTGCAAGTTAGCCTCACTGGCCAACATGCGTTGGGTTGGCGACCAATCAATGGACTCGATATCAAACTGTGCTATATGCTAGCTAGCGCCTGGTACATGGCTTGCCAAATGGCACCAGTTTTGCCATAACGTGGCCACTCGGCTTGTAACAATGAAAATGTAGCCAACGTTAGTTACTCAATCCAGCCGAAGCGGGTTAGTGTGTACTTGTTCATTTAGCGAAGTAGCAAGCTCGAACTTATTGTTGCCTGTTTGGTTATAAAGCCAGCTTGCTCGCCAATGCTATTGGCAATACAGATAGCTAGTTAGCTACTTGTTGGTAACGTTAGCTAGCCAAGTTATTCACTCTATTTCTTGATAATCATTCGGCTAATGGTACAATAGGTACATTGTCATCAAATAAAGAAAATGTCCTTCACCTCATAATTGTGTCCCTATGCTGGAGTTCTTTCTTCAATTTAAGACAAATACACAATCAATAGTTTGGTGGCTAGCTAGCATTACTAGCTAGGCTTGCTATCAGAACAAAGACTGGTCTGAAACCCACTTTCTTGCGAAAACTCAACAACTTCGGGTTGATGTGATTGACAACGACGGAAAAAATTAAATAAATCACTGACGTTTTGTCTGCTAAATAGCTAGCATCCACGGAGCCGCAATGTAAACAAAGATAAATGTGTCTGATATCAACTTTTGAGTACATCTTCAAACAAAACACCGGGAGGTCAACCTAGAATAAAGTCACACATTCTCAGAAAACATACAATATAGCTAGCTAACGTTATGAACCCCTACAGTTCTGAGGTTGACAATGTCAGTAGCTAGCTAGTTGATCTATAAAATAACGTTTTGATGTATTTGTAAAAAAAAAAAAAAAAGCTTCTATTTACCGCCATCGTCTGCACGCGAAAGCTGTCACAACCCTCGAGACAACCGAACCATATCAGTCCTGGAATCAACTCATTCTGATTGGATTGAGCTGATCACTCTTCCGTTGAGCTTTAGCTTTCATTGGTACAAGAGGTGACATTTATTAAATTGGTCGTGAAGAAATGTGAGCAGTAAACCCACGGTAGTCCAGATTATTTGAGCTCAGTTGGTAAACCAAATGCCGTTATTACAAGGCATATGGCTTTTTACCTGGAGACTGATTAATTATTATTAGCACAATCATTGATTTATTTCAATTCATTAGTATGGCATGCTTTTCCCATTCATAACAGCTGAAATAGTCACCAATAAACCATTCATGACTGACTGTAGTTGGTCGAACCAGCGACAATAAGACCAGCGACAATATACACAAAATACGTATATGGTTAATGAGGAACATAATCAACTTGACATTTACAAAAAAAAAATGATTTAGTGTTTTGTCAGACATTTTTATAAGAATGACCAACTAAGTAGAACCATAAAGCCCAGGGGTGCATTCATTACGCCAATTCTGTTGCAAAAGTTTCGCAACAGAAACCGTTCACTCCAAACGAAAACGAGAGTTTATATTAGTCAAATCCATGTAGGGTCCTCCCAGTTTGGTTCTGTTTGTTCCCGTTGGGTTCCTAGAGTAAACGGTTTCCGTTGCAAAACGTTTTACAACAGACCAAACGTTTTGCAACGGAATTCGACTAATGAATACACCCCAGATACAACGTTAGTATCTAATGAATACACTCCAGATACAACGTTAGTAGGTTCTTCAAACCGATTACTCATAAAGACAATCCACAAGACATTTGGGACAGCATTATTCTGTCAAGAGGTCAGACTTCAATACGGTTTCGATCTAATTTTTAGCATGAGATATTCCTTGCAGTGGTTGTGAAAGCCTTTGAACCGTTTGAGTTGCTGTACTAACGCTCAGTACATACATTTCCTGCTGCCATGAAACATTTCCTGTACATGACTACCGCTTGTAAACACAAACAGCTTTAGCCATTAATGCTTTAAAAAGCTGGTCATGGCTCACATCAACACCATCATCCCAGACCCACTCCAATTCGCATACCACCCCAACAAATCCACAGATGATGCAATCTATTGCACTCCACACTGCCCTTTCCCACTTGGACAAATGGAACACTTGCGTGAGAATGCTGTTCATTGACTACAGCTCAGCGTTCAACAACATAGCGCTCTCGAAGTGCATCACTAACACAGATAGAACAACAGACTGATATTTCACTGTATGTATAAATGTGAAGTACCAGGTTGGCTTTTCCACTCACTACCAATTATGTTAGTGAGAGGAAGCCCACTGCGGGCAGTGGGAGAAGATGAACGAGATTGATTTTGGCCGACCTTCTGCACATTTTCTCATCGATTAAACATTTGATCTCAATACACTTTTCTGTTCCCAAAACTATAATATGTTATGAACAGAGTGGACTAAGTTTTGTAGACTTTACTCTTTGCAAAAGTTTTTAAAAATCGCGCTGTTTAGGAGTGCAAAGGTGAATTGAGTTATTGCACATGCGCACTTCACAGAGTAGGTGTTCCCTAACGGAAATATGCAGATGCATACTAGAACTCGCCAATAGGATATTGCTAGCGCTTGCTTGCCTCTGCCCACCTCCTTGCTTGTTCTGCCCACTATGACTAATTTGTTACCATTGGAAACGACAAGCTGTGGTCTATCTTGGTTTAGTTAATAAAGTATTTGTCACTAAACTAAGGCCCCTGGGACTAACCACCTCCCTCTCAACTGGATCCTGGACTTCCTGACAGGCCGCCCCCAGGTGGTGACTGGCTGCATCACCGCTTGGTATAACAACTGCTTGGCATTCAACCGCAAAGAGCTACAGAGGGTAGTGCTTACAGCCCCGTACATCACTTGGGCCAAGCTCCCTGCCACCCTGGACCTCTATACCAGGCGGTGTCAGAGGAAGGCCCAAAAAATTGTCTGAGACTCCAGCCACAGACTGTTCTCTCTTCTACCGCAGGGAAAGTGGTACCAATGCACTAAGTCTGAGACCAACAGGACCCTGAAGTGCTTCTACCCCAAGCCATAAGACTTCTAAACAAGACTGCTAAATAGCTAATCAAATGGCTACCCGGACTGACCCTTTTTTGCTCTAACTCTGACTATGCACACACTAGACTCTACCCACACTTTAGTAGACAGGAGCAATTAGGGTGAAGTGCCTTGCTCAAGGCCACTTTGACAGATTGTGTACCTAGAGACCAGAGACCTTTCGGTTACTGGTCCAATGCTCTTAACCACTAGGTTACCTACCACAACACACATAACATGTACACACTGACAACACACTTACACACTTTCATACTCACCACATATTTAAAAAATATATATTTCACATTTATTTAACCAGGTAAGCTAGTTGAGAACAAGTTCTCATTTATAACTGTGACCTGGCCAAGATAAAGCAAAGCAGTGCGACACAAACAACAACACAGTTACAAATGGAATTAACAACCGTGCAGTCAATAACACAATAGGAAAAAAATAAAGTCTATATACAGTGTGTGTAAATGGCATGAGGAGGTAAGGCAATAAATAGGCCATATTAGCGAAGTAATTACAATTTAGCAGATTAACACTGGAGTGATAGATGAGCAGATGATGATGTGCAAGTAGTGATACTGGTGTACAAAAGAGCAGAAAAGTAAATAAAAACAATATGGGGATGAGGTAGGTAGATTGGGTGGTCTATTTACAGATGGACTATGTACAGCTGCAGCGATCGGCTAGCTGCTCAGATAGCTGATGTAAAGTTAGTGAGGGAAATATAGGTCTCCAGCTTCAGCGATTTTCGCAATTCGTTCCAGTCACTGGCAACAGAGAACTGGAAGGAAAGGCAGCCAAAAGAGGTGTTGGCTTTGGGGATGACCAGTGAGATATGCTGCTGCTAGTACTTTACCCCTACCGATATGTACAGTACTGTACATAGCTACCTCAATTACTCTGTACCTCTCCACATCAACTCAGTACTGGTACTCCTTATATATAGGAAGTACCAGTACCGAGTCGATGTGCAGGGGTACAAGGTAATTGAGGTAGTTATATAATGTTTTGTACACTCTGTGTATAGCCATGTTATTTTTTTTCGTTATTCACTGTGTCACTATTTATGTTATCTTTTTTATTTGAATCTTATCTTTAACTCTGCATTGTTGGAAAAGGACCCCTAAGTAAGTATTTCACTATTAGTCTACACCTGATGTCTATGAAGCATGTGACAGAGTGTGGTCCCTGGGAGCACCTGCTGTTTGCGCACTTTGCTGAACATCTTCAGGTACTGGGTCATGGTGTTAACACAGTCCGCTGGCGCGTAGAGGCCCTCAGACATGGTGGCAAACACAGAAGGCAGCTCCATGATGTTGGGGCCCAGGAAGCTTTGCATGAACTCTTTCATTAGGTTCCAGCAGTCCCCAGGGACCATACAGTTGCAGTACACTACCAAAACAAACACACAGAGACTCGATCATGGACATCAGTTTAGAAAAAGTGAGACAGATTGAACCCTCCTTTGTATTCATTTGCTGTACAGATCACTCACCTCTACTGAAATGCCCCTCGACAATTGTTAAACATTTATTTGATTACCGCACCAAATTTTATTAGGAAATCATAATAGCGGTGGTGGGAGCCACGGCTCTCTACCTTGTGCCTCTTGGCGTTCTGGAAGTGGCTCTTCAACTTAGTCATGAGCATGTCAGGCAGGGTCCCCCTTCAAATAGGGCTAAGCAGCTCAGGGGTGTTTCTGAGTTATGCATCACATACAGGAATTTGGTGGGCCGGCCTGTGACAAACAGAGAGAAAGAGGGAAAAAAATAAAGATTAGGTGGCTGTTGTGGGTAGTTGAAGGATGTAGTCTGATGAATTACATGACAGATAATTTACTTTGTCATAGCTTTGCAGTACAACTTTAGTTACCCCTGGCATTTCCTGTGGCATGGTAAGTCTCACAGTCCACAGTAAATCATCCTGCTTCACAGCGCCTAACTGCTCCAACTTCTTGTGCAGAATTGATATCGTCTGTTGCACATTCTTTCCCTCAGCCAAAGGCACCTGACACACACTAAGCATGGAATACAGCACACATAGTATAAATGTTAATAACATTAAGATATTGTTCAGCATTAAAAATCAGATATTGAACAATGTCAGATCTGAATGGTGATGAAAGATGAGAGCAAGCTTGGAAGAAATCAATCAGGTGACAGGTAATTTAATTGTGCATGTTGATCCCGATGATTTAGATATACACTAGATGACTAATTGATGATTTAGATATACACTAGATTACTAATTGATGATTTAGATATACACTAGATGACTAATTGATGATTTAGATATACACTAGATTACTAATTGATGATTTAGATATACACTAGATGACTAATTGGGGCTTTGTGTTGAAGCCACAGTGCCTTCATTTTGGCACTCCCCCACCGTTGTAAAGTATTTTAGGAAGCTATAGAAATGCATTTATTAAGATCTACATTTGTTTTTACCACGTTTATTCTATTACAGACACATGCATGCATACTTACTTTTACATTATATTATGTGAGCTAAACAAACATTTTAAATAGATAAAACATTATAAGTATAATTTTTTACAGATTGCTCATATTACTATCCCCACTATAACAAAAAAAAAATACTTAAATACATGAAGCATTTCATTTAAATACTGTAGAATTCAATTAATTCCTATGGAGGACTGCCAACATGGCCAACCGGTGGATTCAAAGGATATCATCAAAGACTTTACAATATGTTTAGAAACTGTGTTCTCAATGGCCAGTATATACAGTAGCATCAACAATCCTGCATTTATAAATATTGATCCACATGGAATATTGGACCATGTAAGAGACCAGCTGTGAGAAGTTGTAGCTAGCTAATTACTGATATTTCATAAGTTTTATAAGAAGGCAACAAAAACTAACAATAGATCTCACCAAGTCACCCCCATTGATTTAAGCGATTTGTTATTTTCCTACTATGAAAATGCACAGGCTTTCTGCCCACTGTACCTGGGTATTTTTTTTGCTTTTTAGCTAACCCTAACCCTTTTCCCACGCTTAACCTATTTATCCTAGCCTGCTACGTTAATTCTCCTAACCTACAGTGTACACTTTCTTAACCTGCTACGAAAAGTCAAATCTGACGTTAATTTGACAAAAGCTGGATCCCATCTAACCATGAATCTGTTCCCGCCGGTTCTGAATAAAGGAAGTACAACTACGACCGTAAAGCGAGGGGGATAACTGAGCCCAAAATGAATGTCTTATTTGCTATGTGTGGCTTATCTGATCGAATATACATGTTTTAATTCTTAGGTTGTAGGAGACGTGACATCCCAGTAACAAAAAAAAAAAAAAATTATATCGGAGTTGGGCCTGTTCTTTCACATGCGTATCTGCCCTCTCATTGGCTACAATTGTTTTATTTAATTAGGCAAGTCAGTTAAAAACAAAGTCTTACTTGCAATGGCGGAGGCCAAACCCGGATGACGATGGGTCAAGTGTGCGCCGCCCTATGGGACTCCCAATCACGGCCTGATGTGATATAGCCTTTTTATTTAATTTTTTTATTTAAAAAAAAGGATTTTTTAAAATATTTTTTTTATTATTGACAACAAATCAATACATAAAGTACATGAGAGAACACAAGTATATATAGGTTATATACAATGGACAATCGAGCTAGGGGGTACAATATCACATTACAATTACACAAGGACCTTATGGGACATACATACACTTACAATTCTAACAGCTTTTTTGTTAGTAGAGTATTTAACTGTCTTAAAATACAGTGCAATTTCTTTTTGTAGGGTAAGAAATTAGTTTTTGTTTGTTTGTAAATTTACATTTGTGTATATGAAATTTGGCCAAAAGAATAATGAAATTAATTACATAAAAATGTTTCAGCTTAGTTCTATCGTATGTAAATAATCCAAGCAGTACATCTCTCCACAATAGTGTAAAATCTTCAGAAATGTGTTCAATTATATATCTACTGATGTTTTGCCGCAGTTTTCTTACATGAATACAATGCCAAAAAAGATGCAACACTGTTTCTGGGTGGTCATTACAAAAGGAGCAATTTGAGTTGATGTTTTCCTTAAACTTCTTCATATAGTGGTTGGCAGGATAATATGTATGAATAATTTTGAAGGAAACTTCCTTAATGTTGTTAACAAGTGTGTGGCAACATCCAAACTTTTTTCCAACAAATATTATCAATAAATCCATTCCAATAAGGCATGACATAAGGTATAGATACAACATCCTGCTGAAACAAGGCTTGTATCGCTCTGTTGTTGAATGGACCAAAAGAGAAACAAATCTTTCCTACTGATGAGTCAACAGGGTCAATAGAAGGTAGGTTCTGAAGGTCAGGTCCTGACACGTTCCTGAATAACAGAGCAACACCTGAGGGAATGGCGTCTAAAACAATTGCAAAATCTTTAGGTGTTACAGGGACCTTGTAAAGTGCTAAGAATTCCTTATAACAGAGTAAAAGACCCTCTGCATTTACCAGTTGGCTCACCAATAGTATATTATTTCGGAACCAATATTCTAAAAACAAAGAAGTATTTTTATACAATATATCCCGATTATTCCATATATAATATCTGTGTGGAGAAAAATTGTGTTTATAAATTAAGGACCATGACAAGAAAACCTGCCGATGAAAAGCAGAAAGTTTCACTGGAACTTTGTCAATATTATAATTGCAAAACAACATGAAGTTAAGGCCACCAAAAGTAGAGAAGACATGATGAGGAATAAAATTCCAGATAGAAGTGGGTCTTCTTAGGAATTGTTTTATCCAATTGATCTTAAAAGTTTTATTTAAAGTAGTAAAGTCCAGAAAATTCAGTCCACCATTCTCATAAGTGTTCATTACAACAGTTTTCCTAATGTAATGGGTACGGTTTCTCCAAAGAAAGTTAAAAAGCATCTGGTCTATCTCCTTTCTTATTTTACTGTCAAGATATAAAGATAGAGCGCCATATGTTAGTCTATAGAGATACCTTCGGCCTTGGTTATTAGGACTCTACCTTTTAAAGATAAGTCCCTCTGTAGCCATTGATTTAGCTTCTTCTGGGTATTTTTAATAAGAGGGTTAAAATTTAGTAAGCCTCTAGACTTCTGGTCCTTTGTAATGGTTTTGCCTAAATATGTAAGTTCTTCTTTTACTGGAATACCATAATATGAAGGTGTCACACAATCTTTGACACCCATGAGTTCACATTTATTAATGTTAAGATATAGACCAGACACTTTGGAAAAGGATTGTATCACATTGATCGATATGGGAATTTGGTTAGCGTCTTTCAGAAAAAGTGTAGTATCATCAGCCAGCTGGCTTATAATAATTTCTTTACCAGCTATGGAAATACCTTGTGCAGGACTATTATTTAAAGAATTTGCAAGAAGTTGGGTGATTAATAAAAAGAGGTACAGAGAGATAGGACAACCTTGCCCAATTCCTCTCTTTAACTCAAATCTAGGTGAGGTGCCATATTTCAATTTGATAGAGCTGTTACTATTTGCATAGAGTCTTAATAGCCTTACAGAAAAAAATCCCTAAAGCCAAGTCTCTCAATGGAGTGGAAGAGAAACTGATGCTCTCTATTTCTAACAATGTCAGACTAGTATTAGACATACTTGACTACTCAGACCTAATAACTGAGGATAGCTTCATATTATTTTTTGATTTTTATAAAGCATTTGACACAGTGAGATGCGTGTCCTTTCTGTGCGGTGGCACTAAAGTCTGCTCACCGTGGCGCAACACTACAAGGCCGACCTGGCCTCCGAACAGAAGGATGCTCTGCTGGAGCTGCTTAAATTGCAGATACAACCCAGATTTCTGCAGAGATCCGTCGGGAGCTGCAGAACTCGGTCCCGTGATCTGGAAACCGCCATGCCTGTCACAATGGCCTTGGACTGACTGTTACTGTAAAAATAAACATTTTGACATGTTTTTAAAAATATTTTATATTTATTTTTTGAAGTAAGATGTCTTAACTTCTTGTTGTATTGCTACCATCCACAAAAAAGGCCAGAATCCCCCCCCCCCCCCCCCCCCCTGACTGGTACTCTGGCCTGGCCTACCAGATGACTCCAAGGTGTGACAGCTCGAGCTGCGTTTGAAATTCCCGTGTTGCTAGGGGGCGCGATGGTATAGCGTTTCGCATCAAGCTAGAACTCGTAGCTGCCTCTCCCTTCTACACGTTAGATTTCACATACATAACATTAGCGAATTAAAGTCATGTGAATGAGAGGAAAGGGACCCGACCTATTATTTGACGACAAAGGACATTCTGAATTTTCAGAAAATCCAGAACATTTCTGCTCTGTTAGCTAGCTATAGTAGCTGAGAGGGAGGCAGAGGTAGAAAACTTGGCTAACGCCAATTAACGTATTGAGTTTGTTAGCTAAGCTAGCTAACTGAGGGAGACCCTACTAAAGTTGTCCAACAACCCTCTAATGGAGTTGTTGTGTCACGAGGATGGACGATTCCAAGCCGCCTCAGAAAGCACCCCCGAATATATGAATTCCGCTGCTCTTCGGGCCAGCTCTGACCCGACCCTGACACGGGACCATCGAGCATTGCAGAACCTTCTGTCACTGGAAAAGACCAGTCGGGCCTCACCATCATACTTCGGCACGATTCAGACAGACATTCAGCCATATATGAGGAGAATATTGGCAGTATGGATGCTACAGGTAATGTATGACAAAATATCCAAAGTGAATGACATTCAGGTCACGGTTAGTGTTGATTTTGATAGGATTCTGCTGTCATATCGGATGTAATTCTTTAATTGACCACCGTCATCCTATATTAACGTTAATTGTCTCAGTTTGCTTTCTTATGTAGCTAATGCACTCATCAGCCTGCATTGCTCCTGAAAGTAAGAGGGACTCGCTTGGACTGATTGGGTAAAATACCAGGGGCGCAACTTTCACTGGGAACGGGGGACATGTCGCCCCCACATTCTGAAATTGCATTTGAAATCAAATCAAATCAAATTTTATTTGTCACATACACATGGTTAGCAGATGGTAATGCGAGTGTAGCGAAATGCTTGTGCTTCTAGTTCCGACAATGCAGTAATAACCAACAAGTAATCTAACCTAACAATTCCACAACTACTACCTTATACACACAAGTGTAAAGGGATAAAGAATATGTACATACAGATATATGAATGAGTGATGGTACAGAACGGCATAGGCAAGATGCAGTAGATGGTATAGTGTACAGTCTATGCATATGAGATGAGTAATGTAGGGTATGTAAACATTATATTAAGTGGTATTGTTTAAAGTGGCTAGTGATACATTTTTACATAATTTCCATCAATTCCCATTATTAAAGTGGCTGGAGTTGAGTCAGTATGTTGGCAGCGGCCACTAAATGTTAGTGGTGGCTGTTAAACAGTCTGATGGCCTTGAGATAGAAGCTGTTTTTTAGTCTCTCGGTCCCTGCTTTGATGGACCTGTACTGACCTCGCCTTCTGGATGATAGCGGGGTGAACAGGCAGTGGCACGAATGGTTGTTGTCCTTGATGATCTTTATGGCCTTCCTGTGACATCGGGTGGTGTAGGTGTCCTTGAGGGCAGGTAGTTTGCCCCCGGTGATGCGTTGTGCAGACCTCACTACCCTCTGGAGAGCCTTACGGTTGTGGGCGGAGCAGTTGCCGTACCAGGCGTTGATACAGCCCGACAGGATGCTCTCGATTGTGCATCTGTAGAAGTTTGTGAGTGCTTTTGGTGACAAGACAAATTTCTTCAGCCTCCTGAGGTTGAAGAGGCGCTGCTGCGCCTTCTTCACAACGCTGTCTGTGTGGGTGGACCAATTCAGTTTGTCCGTGATGTGTACACCGAGGAACTTAAAACTTTCCACCTTCTCCACTACTGTCCCGTCGATGTGGATAGGGGGGTGCTCCCTCTGCTGTTTCCTGAAGTCCACAATCATCTCCTTTGTTTTGTGAACGTTGAGTGTGAGGTTATTTTCCTGACACCACACTCCGAGGGCCCTCACCTCCTCCCTGTAGGCCGTCTCGTCGTTGTTGGTAATCAAGCCTACCACTGTAGTGTTGTCCGCAAACTTGATGATTGAGTTGGAGGCTTGCATGGGCACGCAGTCGTGGGTGAACAGGGAGTACAGGAGAGGGCTCAGAACGCACCCTTGTGGGGCCCCAGTGTTGAGGATCAGCGGGGTGGAGATGTTGTTACCTACCCTCACCACCTGGGGGCGGCCCGTCAGGAAGTCCAGGACCCAGTTGCACAGGGCGGGGTCGAGACCCAGGGTCTCAAGCTTGATGACGAGTTTGTGTTAAATGCTGAGCTGTAGTCGATGAACAGCATTCTCACATAGGTATTCCTCTTGTCCAGATGGGTTAGGGCAGTGTGCAGTGTGGTTGCGATTGCGTCGTCTGTGGACCTATTGGGTCGGTAAGCAAATTGGAGTGGGTCTAGGGTGTCAGGTAAGGTGGAGGTGATATGGTCCTTGACTAGTCTCTCAAAGCACTTCATGATGACGGAAGTGAGTGCTACGGGGCGGTAGTCGTTTAGCTCAGTTACCTTAGCTTTCTTGGGAACAGGAACAATGGTGGCCCTCTTGAAGCATGTGGGAACAGCAGAGTGGGATAAGGATTGATTGAATATGTCCTTAAACACACCAGCCAGCTGGTCTGCGCATGCTCTGAGGACGCGGCTGGGAATGCCGTCTGGGCCTGCAGCCTTGCGAGGGTTAACACGTTTAAATGTTTTACTCACCTCGGCTGCAGTGAAGGAGAGCCCGTAGGTTTTGGTAGCGGGCCGTGTCAGTGGCACTGTATTGTCCTCAAAGCGAGCAAAAAAGTTATTTAGTCTGTCTGGGAGCAAGACATCCTGGTCCGCGACAGGGCTGGTTTTCTTTTTGTAATCCGTGATTGACTGTAGACCCTGCCACATACCTCTTGTGTCTGAGCTGTTGAATTGTGACTCTACTTTGTCTCTATACTGGCACTTAGCTTGTTTGATTGCCTTGCGGAGGGAATAGCTATACTGTTTGTATTCGGTCATGTTTCCGGTCACCTTGCCCTGGTTAAAAGCAGTGGTTCGCGCTTTCAGTTTCACGCGAATGCTGCCATCAATCCACGGTTTCTGGTTTGGGAATGTTTTAATCGTTGCTGTGGGTACGACATCGTCAATGCACTTTCTAATGAACTCGCTCACCGAATCAGCGTATTCGTCAATGTTGTTGTTGGACGCAATGCGGAACATATCCAATCCACGTGATCGAAGCAGTCTTGAAGCGTGGAATCAGATTGGTCGGACCAGCGTTGAACAGACCTGAGCGTGGGAGCTTTCATTTTTGTCCCCCCCCATTTTATCATTGCAATGTGATACAAAACAAGGCAACGGTGTGCTTTAGGACCATGCGGACAATTCTGCGTGGTCTGATAGGCTGTTTGGAGAGTGTATCCGACTGGATAAAAAAATCCAAAATAATGATGTCCCCCCCACTTCTAAAACCACAGTTGCACCCCTGTAAAATACTATCACCAAACAAGAGAGACATTGGAGGACAGGAGTACAAGAAAACTACAAGAAAACATGCATGTGTATAGAAACAAATATATCCATGAAACCAGTAAAGTCCTTATCATTGATTAACAAACTTCTTTCTTCCAACAGGTTTGCGAGGAGCAGAAGTGTGAGGAAGAGGTGTTTCCTTTGGCCATCCACTATCTGGACCGTTACATGAGTTGCTTCCCTGTTCAAAGGTCCAACCTGCAGCTTTTAGGTGCTGTTTGCATGTTCCTGGCCTCAAAACTGCGTGAGACAGTACCCCTGAGTGCCAGCAAGCTCTGCATCTACACTGACAATGCCATTACCGTGTCAGAGCTCCTGGTAAACACAAGATTTGTTTACTCGTTCCATATGCTTTCGCCATAAGTATAATAAAATGGCTGATAAATTTGATGAGCTCATCAAGAAGTGTTATTACTTCGTAATAGCAGGTTGAATGCACTTTCAGTTCTCTGTTCTGCTTTTCAGTCAGTGGGAGCCTATTTTATGTTATTGTAATAGCCTACATATGTATTTATGTTATGCAGCAGTTGGAGCTTATGCTGGATTTAATGTATTGTGTGTGTGTCTGTTTTGCAGCAGTGGGAACTTTTGGTGGTGGCAGGGTTAGAGTGGGACCTGGCTTCTGTGTTACCCTCTGACTTCCTGGAGCAAATTCTTCATGGCATACCCATAATCCCTCACAACCTCCATGCCTTGCGCAGGCATGTCCACTCCTACATTGCACTGGCAGCCACAGGTAGAGGCAGGCATTGGGTAACTCATGGCGATGTGTGACTGTTGCTTCTACCAATGCAGAAACATTTAGGCCTACAAGTCAAGTATCATAGAAAAATGAACATCACTTTGTTATTCTATGTGCGTGGCACTTCTTTGATTAATGATGACAATAGCTTGTGTTTCAAGAAATCAAGTGGCTCTGTGTGAGGCAAACAAAGGGCACACAGCAGCCATAACTTTGATTACGATGTGTCAGCGGTTCATTTGGGGGTGGGGGTGAGTTTGTGTAATCCTGTATTGTGCGGTGTGAAAGACCCATGCCCGTCCATTCAACTGCCTGATTTCCCACAAATCTCCCACGAGGTTGCCCGAGGCAACCAGTCACTGGGATACAGTCATGGTCATTTTGAATAGGCTGTTTTATTGTATCTGGATTTGGCCCATTCCGGACTTTGAAACCTATTCTATGAGGTATGGGTGAAAGGATTGCCTGAGATTCATTAATTGTCTCGTCTTTAAGCACTTCCTATTGTCTGTCTGTCAGGGCGGGTCTAAAATGGCAGCATTCCTCTACTCCTATGACATCCTGCCTCAGCGATCAATGATGTCTGCTCCAAACCACTAACTCACAATTGTTAAGAAATTGTTTTCTGTTGCACACCTGGTATTATGTTCCTTGTCCACAAAGTGAGTCTGACACTTGCTCTGTCATCTAAGCAGATTAGTATAACAGACTTGTCAAACCTATATGTATTACATTTTCACTGATCTCTCGTTTATCTCCCTGCTTTTAGAGTTTAAGTTCTCTGTGTTCCTGCCTTCCACTATTGCCTGTGCCAGTGTGGGCGCTGCCATTCGCAGACTGAAGCTCCTGGAAGGAGCTCTATCCAATGATTCACTTATGCAGTTGCTAGCCAACATCTTGGCCATTGATTTGGTGAGGCGAATATTTAACTAGAAACCTGCTTCTTTTAACCTTGTCTGCTTCCTCTTCAAGCAAATGCCTGTATTTTTCTTGTTTGTCTGACTCCTTGTTTCTCTGGCTCCTCCTACTCTACAAGGTTCAGAAAAAAGGCCTCCTTTATTCAAGGAAGCAAGCAAACTGGTTTTGAAACTAATAGTACAAATGTCATTGTTTTCTCTGGGACTTGGTTCGTGAAGACTCTGGAATTTGATGTTTCAGCTTTTCATTTCACCATTCTTAAACTCTTTCTTTACTGCTCTGTCCCCAAACAGGAGTCTCTCTGCTGCTGCTCTGACCAGTTGGAGGGTGTGCTGGAGCTCAGCCTGCCCCCCTGCCCCCAGGCACCGGGGGCTTGCCATTCAGCTACACCCGGCCCAGAGGTCAGCTACACCCCCACTGACATCCAGGACGTACACCTGTCACCACTAGAGATGACACCAAGCAGACAATCACTTTAACTGCTCTCTTAACAATGACGAGCTTATTTATACCGTTGTGACCATAATGAAGCAGGTGTCTTAACTACCCTGTAAGACTATTTTTGGCAGTCACTAAAACAAAGAATGTATGTGATAAGAAAAAACATGTCTTATAAGCATTACTGTGTTCACACATGATGAATTGTGGAGATCTTGATATCCAAAAGGTTTTTTTCTGTTTACATTACATTTTACAGTGTGTTTGAGTTCTTTGTCGTTGCTATGCTGTTGCTAAGTTATTTTTAAGGACGTTTTAAAACTTAAGTTACTGTCGCTAGCTTCAGGGAACACAGTTTCTCACTGCTCTCTGAAGTTACCACAGAGGGGTATCTTTTTAACTTAAAGCATGCTATTTGTGATATTGCCAGAAGTATTACAGAATTTCCATTTCAATGTTTGCACTGTGTGAGTTTGCTGAGAATACATTATGAATTATTATTTAAAAAATGCTGCTTTTCATGGAGTTGTATTTAGTAACCCTTCTGACATCTCTCTCATCTTGCAAACAGTCACAATACACCTCTATATCTTGGCTAATGCCAGCAGAGTTCAATAAGCACAAGCAATGCCATGCATTGTTTCCTGGTATCAGCGTTCTACCATAATCAGCCTACTAAATCAATAGTAAAGCCACAACTACCATAAATGTTCCAAATGAGGTCAAAGACAAAAAAGGAATCATTCATATGGGTATAGTTAATTTCTATTTTTTTTTAATGATTCACTGGGCCAAGTCAGATCAGAGCACAAGCTGACAGATAAGCCAGGCACTTTGGCAAACATGGATCATGTCCCACTCATGAAAAACATAATTGCTTAGATTTACCTGTATCTATTAACATGGCAACATATTTTTATGGTTGTGTTGACATGAGTTGGTTAACAATTGATAGGTCACTTAATGGAACTGTATGAACATTTTGTAGTTCCTGTATAATACTGAGGGGGGAAAAAAATAATCACCTGAATCTGTTTGAGCATCAAAGTGTGAATATCTTTGTGTTTTAACCTCCTTTGTTGACCGCTCTTGTATACTACTAAAACCAAGAGTTCTATTTCCCTTTATCCCTACAGTGTTAAATATAAAAGCAACCTATTAAAAACCAACAATAAGAAATCACCACATTCCAGTCATTGAACAGCAACTTGATGTTGTAGCCCCTTGTGCGAAGCTTTGTGTGCAGTTTGTTCCACATTCAAGAGAACCCTGATAAACATTTTATATAATTATCAGGTTTCAATAGTCTGAGCAGCTCCTAGGCACAGTTTTTCATAGTATTAATCATGTTAAGGTGTTAAAACAGAATAAATTGAATCAATCCTAGTCATAATCATGAAATGCCCAGAGGGCACAGCAAAGTCACAAATACCAGTCTTTGGCCACATGCTGTTACTGGGAAACCGAAACGCACCTTTAGACCCGTACTTGTAAATTAATTAACTCATAAAAATGTCACATGTATCGGTCTGAACTAGTTCTTCAGTTCACTGTCTGGGGAAGTTACACATTAACTAGTTACCACACATGCTAAAGATCATGGTTTAATTCCAGAGAACAGCTGGAATACTGCTTCAATACTTAACCCGCCAAAAGACTGAGGTTCTTAACATTTACTGTAAACCCCCCTTTTCATCTGAAATGCACTGTACACCGAGTAAACTTAGGCTGAATAGAATAGTAGCAGGTTCTACAAGTTCTTGCTAGTGTGCCTCAGGGCTTAAAGGGGCAATCTGCAGTTTGAACAATAAAGCGGTAACACGGTAAACAGCTGAGGGGTGGGGCTGGAGAAATGTAACCACTCAAAATGTACAGAGCTATGTATAAAGGGACTGACCATCCATGATTTCAAGATTAGTTTTAGTTTACATTGTTTAAAACAAAGGAGTATAACAAGCTCATAATTCGGGTTCTGATGGGGTACGACAGTTGAACTAAGCTGATGAGTTATATTCGTCATTAATTTAAATGTTTAATAATGGATGTACCAACTGCAGATTGCCCCTTTAATTGATGTCATTATTACCTTTACTTATTATTGTGAGTCATCTTTCCAGGTGTAAATAAATTCCAGTTCTAAAAGTTGAACCATAATCAGTAGTAGACTCTGCAGCTCCAGATGAATGTCTTATTAACATGGTGATTGAACAGTAAAAAATAGTGCTCTACATGTTTTCACATTTTAGCTTTGGTATTAAAAACTCAATTCCCTCAAACCCTAGACACAAAAATGCTACATTTTGAAATCAAAATCCAAAAGTCAACATTGAAAACCCCCCAAAGCCAATTGGAACTTGGTCCAGACAAAATGTAACAATTAACAGCTACCAATATTTTTGAAAAACACTGTCTATTCAGTTTTTCTGACCAAACATTTAGTCCCTGAAAAGAATTATTGTATTGAAAAGTCTGGATATCCCTGGCAAAGAAAACAAAAAAATGGGAATCTCTCAAACCTCTGATCGAGTTACCTAATTGAAAGGCATTTATTTCACAATGTTTGTCTAAACTAGCAATAAATCTGATATGAGCCTAGATTCTTTCTCCCTTTGCTAGAATCTGTTTTTGGTAAAGTTCTTATAGTACTGCATCAAAACAATGTCACATCCCGAGTGGCTACTGTAGCTTCTCACTTCTCCTATACCACTTTGGCTATCAAGTCACACATTACCACAAATGTGTTCAGCTATCAGCCAACTTTAAACAACTGCCTCAGTCCCTTGAGAATGCTGTATTATACTGTCCTGGGACACTTGCTGGTTCTCAGCTGGCTGCAGCTCCTCCAATCACCATGGCATGCTTGTAGGCTTCTGTCACGTTCTCACAGTCTGTGATGGAGAATGCGCTGTCAGCCACCCCAGACTGGTAACAGGCCATGTCCCAGGGTCCTCTCTGCCTCAGCAGGTCTTGCCCAAGCCCCTCTTCTCGGATGTCCAGGAGGTTGTCAGCAGACACGCAGCCCCTCATGGTGCCCTTGGCTGGGCGTTCGCTGGGTGCCGCTGGCCCCACGCGGTCAGGCAGATCCAGCTGGTCAAAGGACTCTGAGGAGAGGATGCTGTCCTCGCTGATTGCCCCGCTGGGTCGTGCTCTCGTGCCCCCCCTTGGCAGGGAGGTCGCCAGCTGGTCCAGAGACCCAAACTCCTGCAGTAGGCCTGAAGAGAACTTGCCGTGGCGCTTCAGGATGCCCTTTCGGTGGGGCGGTGCTGAGGGGCAGAGCTGGGCCTGGGGTGTCTGGGCAGAGTCACTGCTGTCTGGGGAGGAAGAGTAGTAGCCAGACTCTCGCTCGGCTGGTTTCTTCAAGATGCCTTTGCGGGGCAGTGATGCAACAGGCGGGGGCTGGGCCGGGGTGGAGAGTTCATAGTCCCTCACTGGTTCCTCCATCACTGGGGTTGTAGCCTCGCTGAGGGCCTTCTGCTTCAGGCTACCTCGTCTCTTCAGTATGCCCTTGGAGGGCCGAGCGGTGGCCCCATCATTCATGGTCTGGGACACGTTGTTCTCCTTGCGTGACCTCCGTAGGGACCGCTGACGCACCACATCCCCTCCACCGCTCCCGTGGGACCGCAGCAGACAGCGCACCTTGGAGCTGTTCTCCAGTAAGGGCCGGGAGTTTCGACGCAGCCAACTGGCAATGCTGGCAAGGCCTCCAGGCTGCTGTGTGGATGCAGTGGTCTTTTCACTTGGTTGTAGCAATGTCGCATTCTCACTCTCGGCCAGTAGGGGTTTCTGGTAACCCCAGCTGAGCCACCAGTGTCCAGCAATCTCCTCTATCGTAGCTCTGCGCTCAGGATTCACCATTAGCATCCAGCGAATCAGCCCACAGGCATCTGAGACAGGGAGGAAGAACATAAACCAGTATTTACAACTGATACAGCTCTGCTGGGCTACAATAAGAACTAACTAAAACACACACCACTACATGGCAGAACTACATCCCAGTTAGGAGAGGCTATACTCTCACCTGAAGGGTTGGTGGGTTTGCGGTAGTTTCCAGTGCTAATCTGCTGAACCAGGTTCTTGTAGTTTTGCCCATCGAAGGGCATGGCCCCATGGACCAGGGTGTAAAGCAGAACGCCCAGCGACCAGGTGTCCACCTCGGGCCCTTTGTACGGCCGCCCGTTAACAATCTCTGGAGAAGCATACAGAGGGCTGCCACAAAACGTCTGTAGGTACTCATCACCACGGTACAGGTTGGACAGCCCAAAGTCAGCAATCTGGAACAACAATCAAATAAAAGTTTGCCATTAGATACAATCACTATTCAATGAACACTAGGAACTACAAACAAGTGAAAGTAGAGAGAACCGAATTGGAGTGGATGGCGGGAATCGTTTTCCACCAATATGTGAGAGTTGTTCATGTGTAAATTCTCCAAGCAACACTGCAGTGTGATACTGTGCAGGTATGAGAGTGGCCTACGTGTGAATGCCTCAGGTGCGCAAATTATAAAGATTGTAGATTGTCACAAGTGCTGAGACACAGTAGCCCTTCGTCCATACCTTAATATTGCCCTTTCCATCTAGTAAAATGTTCTCCAGCTTCAAGTCCCGATGTACTATCCCATTCTGTATGATGGAAGAAGATACAAACTATTAAGGTATTCATGTTGACACAGTTGACACCTAAGATGGCTGATTTGAGTCTTTGCTATTTGCCTACAATGTGTTAAAAAAAAGAAAAAAAAAAAAAAGAGAGTGAAGCCCTCAACATTTGGGTCAGAACAGAGGTTGTTCCAACAGAAGATTGTTCTGGAATGTCAGCTATGCTCCATTGTCCTCCACTCTACAGGGGGGCATGCCTCTGACAGGCGTGGAGCAAGAGCTTACATTTAGTTCAACTTCAAGAAATGCAGGTCAAACTATTTGTCTTGCAACTCCTGTTATAATCACTCAAAAATGTGCTAAAATTTTAAACTATATGGAATTTCCAATTGATGTTGCATTGAGGTAAAGAAAACATACAAGAGCCAGTGAACATATAATGCTTTTAGTAACTGTAAAAGGGTTCAGAACATACTACTTATTGATTTCCATTTGTTTCTAAATGTACTGTACATCAAATTGATAATACAAAATAGTTGACTTAATGAGGGACCACACTTTATTGGACCAACAATATCCTACCACTAAACAACCAGCCTAAGAGCAATTTCATACAGCTCAAACAGCAATAAAGTACCTCAAATATTGACATGTCTGACAAAAGACAAACATAATAGACAGCTGGGTAGCAGAGAGAGAGAGAGAGAGAGAGAGAGAGAGCCTTTACCGGCCCATTTCCTTCACTTTGTCAACTCAGGTCGGTTTTATATGGTACTAAACTCACTCTACCTCACAGAGAACAGGCCTAAGTGGTTCTTACTGTAATTTACAGAAAAACAGTATACTATTACACCAAGTACGCTAGACACAGTGATTGTTTGCAACACTACTATGGGCCTTGGGGGAGTAACGAGTAGATGTGTGTGTTCACAGAGCCCGTCTGTTCCCTCGCATCCTCATTAGAGAGAGAGAGAGACAGAGAGAGGATGTGTATGTGTGTGATTGTGTTGAGACGAATGGCCTTTAGCCCTGACGCTGGCTCTCCATAAACCTAACGGTTCATTTCACCCTACAGAGCTGGCCGACAGTGAATGATGCCCATTATGTAACTGCCAGGGTGGCTTTGCCAGCACTCTAGGCTGATGAGTGGGCAGGCTAGTGGGGTTCCCTGCCTACTTCCTGTCCCTGTGTGCCCAGTCACAAATATGCCCATGAGGTACAGCTTGTTGTGGACACTGATGGAGATTTAACAGTGGTCTGTTCTTTGTTTCGGCTGGTTTAAGAAAAACAAAATGGCTGTAATTATACGAGACCACTTTATTGGTAAATACGAAACAAGTGTACAGAGATGTAGGCTAATCTCAGAACCAAATCTCATACTCTGTCAAGACAGACTAATAGAGATGCAATGCCTTACCCTGTGGCAGTAGTGTACAGCTGACACGATTTGTCTGAAGAAGTGTCTGGCCTCGCGTTCTGAGATCGTCTGCTTTTCAGAGATGTAGTCGTAAAGGTCACCTCGGCTAGCATACTCCATCACAATCACAATCTTGTCCTTGTTCTCGAACACTGCGAGGCCACACACAGGAAAACAGTCAAACAAAGGTACATGGCAACGTAGGCGGGATGGGTTGTTACAGGGAAAACACATCAGTGGTGATGGGGAATTGGGAAACTCGGATGGCACTGCAGCGGGTTATGTAACCAAGAACAAATTAATGTCAAACAAAGTCTTCCGTGACCAGACTCTGCTCCACAAAGTTCAGTGTGAAACATCTTATTCAGGTGTCACGTTTCATCACATCTTATTGTTTTGTTCCCGAGAAGTTTTACTACTGTATCTGTGCGTGACTATTGTAAAATCAACAGGGCTGACCCCAACCTGGGTCTCAATGTGACTTCCCTGTCTAAATAAAGGGCAAATTAAATAAAAAAATCCCTCATTGGGATTTGAGACACAGACGTATGTACCTTCATATATGGTGATGATGTAGGGGTGATTGAGTGAGGACATGATCTCAATCTCTCTGCGAATGTGCACTAGGTCCTGCTCATCCTGGATCTTCTCCTTTCTGATGGACTTAATGGCAACCTGGGTAAAGAGAAGAACAATAAAATAAGGCTTTGAGAAAAGGTATGCATTAGAACAAACTGTGTTTACTTTAAATTGAATGTCATTTTCAATGTAATATGATCATTTAATGCACAAGTCAAACTCATTCCACAGAGGGCGGAGTGTCTGCGGGGTTTCGCTCCTCCCACATTTTATTGGTCGCATACACATATTTAGCAGATGTTATTGCGGGTGTAGCAAAATGCTTTTAATCCTAGCTCCAACAGTGCAGTAATATCGAACAATAAACTCAAAACTAAAAAGTTAAAGAATGGAATTAAGAATATTAAGATCACTGAGTAAAGAACTCCCCTCACCTGGTTGTCTAGGTCTTAGTTGAAAGGAAAAAAACTTTAAATTTCCCAAGTTTTCTGAGCAAAATTGAATTTTTGTATTATTGCTGGACATAAAAGGCTGTACATTTTTTTCTCTCAGAAATCTGTTCAAGTATTCCCACAAATAACAGAGACACATGATCGTATACAAATGTAAGCAAGATTTGAAATGATTATGTTTTAGTCAAATATGTGTTTGGGCTTCTTGCAGTCAATTTGCAATCTACAAATGATTTGTAATAAAACAATAAAAAATAAAATGGGTGGTTAGAGCCCTGAATGCTGATTGTCTGATCGCCATGGTATATCAGACCGTATACCACGGATATGACAAAACATTTATTTTTATTGCTCTAATTACATTGGTAACCCACTTATAATAGTAGTCAGGCACCTCAGGGGTTTGTGGTATATGGCCAATATACCATGTCTTAGGGTTGTGTCGTGCATCAGAACAGGGACTTATTACCCCGACCATTTCCTCCCCAAAAAAGTACATAAATATCATCCCACGTCTAAATCTAGTTGATGATCCCTGTACTAGGCCCTCCATGGAATGAGTTTGACACACCTGATATAAAGCATCCACCATCACTGACAGGTTAAACATGAATCAGTTTATTCTTAAAGACAGTCAATATACCAAATATTGTAGCAAGTCCTGCCAAGGGAATGTCACAGAAACCAAACAGCACAATGTAAGACAGTTAATCAAGTAGACGTTAAAATCCATACAATGGTAGCAAATGGGCCTTGCCAGGAAGATTTAAAACCTCTTCAGGATCGGCCCCTTTAAAAATATATATATTATTTGGGTACGCCTAAAATTACGTACCCAAATCTAACTGCCTGTAGCTCAGGCCCTGAAGCAAGGATATGCATTATTTTGGTACCATTTGAAAGGAAACACTTAAGTTTGTGGAAATGAGAAAGGAATGTAGGTGAATTAGATCTGGAACTCAGCAAAAAAAGAAACGTCCTCTCAGTGTCAACCGCGCTTATTTTCAGCAAACTTGTGTAAATATTTGTATGAACATAAGATTCAACAACTGAGACGGAAAATGAACAAGTTCCACAGACACGTGACTAACAGAAATTGAATAATGTGTCCCTGAACAAAAAGGGGGGGGTCAAAATCAAAAGTAACAGTCAGTATCTGGTGTGGCCACCAGCTGCATTACGTACTGCAGTGCATCTCCTCCTCATGAACTGCACCAGATTTGCCAGTTCTTGCAGTGAGATGTTACCCCACTCTTCCTCCAAGGCACCTGCAAGTTCGTGGACATCTGAGGGGAATGGCCCTAGCCCTCACCCTCCGATCCAACAGGTCCCAGACATGCTCAATGGGATTGAGATCCGGGCTCTTCGCTGGCCATGGCAGAACACGGACATTCCTGTCTTGCAGGAAATCACTCACAGAACAAGCAGTATGGCTGGTGGCATTGTCATGCTGGAGGGTCATGTATTATTTTATTTTTTTCACCTTTATTTAACCAGGTAGGCCAGTTGAGAACAAGTTCTCATTTACAACTGTGACCTGGCCAAGATAAAGCAAAGCAAAGCGACAAAAAGAACACAGAGTTACACATGGGATAAACAAACGTACAGTCAATAACACAATAGAAAAATCTGTATACAATGTGTGCAAATGAAGTAAGGCAATAAATAGGCCAAAAGTGGCGAAGTAATTAGAATTTAGCAATTTACACGAGTGATATACAGTGGAAGTCGGAAGTTTATATACACTTAGATTAGAGTCAATAAAACTTGTTTTTCAACCACTCAAAACATTTCTTGTTAACAAACTAAAGTTTTGGCAAGCCAGTCAGGACATCTACTTTGTGCATGACACAAGTAATTTTTCCAACAATTGTTTGCAGACAGATTATTTCACTATATCACAATTCCAGTGGGTCAAAAGTTCACATACACTAAGTTGACTGTGCCTTTAAACAGCTTGGAAAATTCCAGAAAAGGATGTCCTGGCTTTAGAAGCTTCTGATAGGCTAATTTACATCCTTTGAGTCAATTGGAGGTGTACCTGTGGATGTATTTCAAGGCCTAACTTCACAGTAAAATTAGTTATATAATCGACATAACCTGAAAGGCCGCTCAGCAAGGAAGAAGCCACTGCTCCAAAACCGCCATAAAAAAGCCAGACTACGGTTTGCAACTGCACATGGGGACAAATATCGTACTTTTTGGATTATTGTCCTCTGGTCTGATGAAACAAATATAGAACTGTTTGGCCATAATGACCATCGTTATGTTTGGAGGGAAAAGGGGGAGGCTTGCAAGCCGAAGAACACCATCACAACCGTGAAGCACGGGGGTGGCAACATCATGCTGTGGGGGTGCTTTGCTGCAGGAGGGACTGGTGCACTTCAAAAAATAGATGGCAGGAAAATTATGTGGACATATTGAAGCAACATCAAGACATCAGTCAGGAAGTTCAAGCTTGGTCGCAAATGGGTCTTCCAAAAATGGACAATGACCCCAAGCATACTTCCAAAGTTGTGGCAAAATGGCTTAAGGACAACAAAGTCAAGGTATTAGAGTGGCCATCACAAAGCCCTGACCTCAATCCTATAGACAATTTGTGGGCAGAACTGAAAAAGCGTGTGCGAGCAAGGAGGCCTACAAACCTGACTCCGTTACACCAGCTCTGTCAGGAGGAATGGGACAAAATTCAACCAACTTATTGTGGGAAGCTTGTGGATGGCTACCCAAAATGTTTGACCCAAGTTAAACAATTTAAAAAGGCAATGCTACCAAATACTAATTGAGTGCATGTAAACTTCTGACCCACTGGGAATGTGATTAAAAAAAAAGCTGAAATAAATAATTCTCTACTGTTATTCTGACGTTTCACATTCTTAAAATAAATTGGTGATCCAAACTGACCTAAGACAGGGACTTTTTACTAGGATTAAAATGTTAGGGAATTGTGAAAAACTGAGTTTAAATGTATTTGGCTAAGGTGTATGTAAACTTCTGACTTCAACTGTATGTGGAGATGAGGATGTGCAAGTTAAAATGCTGGTGTGCAAAAGAGCAGTAAAACAAAAACAAATATGGGGATGAGGTAGGTAGTTGGTTGGATGGGCTATTTACAGATGGGCTGTGTATAGCTGCAGCGATCTGTAAATTGCTCTGACATCCGATGCTTGAAGTTAGTGAGGGAGATAGAAGTCTTCAGCTTCAGTGATTTTTGCAATTCGTTCCAGTCATTGGCAGCAGAGAACTGTAAGGAAAGGCGACCAAAGGAGGTGTTGGCTTTGGGGATGACCAGTGAAATATACCTGCTGGAGCGCGTGCTACGGGTGAGTGTTGCTATGGTGACCAGTGAGCTGAGGATAAGGCGGAGTGTTACCTAGCAAAGACTTATAGATGACCTGGAGCCAGTGGGTTTGGCGACAAATATGTAGCGAGGACCAGCCAACGAGAGCATACAAGTCAATGGTGGGTAGTATATGGGGCTTTGGTGACAAAACGGATGGCACTGTGATAGACTGCATCTAATTTGCTGAGTAGAGAGTGTTGGGGGTTATTTTGTAAATGGCATTGCCTAAGTCAAGGATCGGTAGGACAGTCAGTTTTACGAGGGTATGTTTGGCGGCATGACTGAAAGAGGCTTTTTTGCGAAATGGGAAGCCGATTCCAGATTTAATTCTGGATTGGAGATGCTTAATGTGAGTCTGGAAGGAGAGTTTACAGTCCAACCAGACACCTAGGTATTTATAGTTATATTCTAAGTCAGAACAGTCCAGAGTAGTGATGCTAGGCGGGCGGGTGCAGGCAGCGATCGGTTGAAGAGCATGCATTTTGTTTTACTAGCATTTAAGAGCAGTTGGAGTCCACGGAAGGAGTGTTGTATGGCATTGAGGCTCGTTTGGAGGTTTGTTAACACAGTGTCCAAAGGGCCAGAAGTATACAGAATGGTGTCGTCTGCGTAGAGGTGGATCAGAGAATCACCCGCAACAAGAGCGAAATCATTGATATATACAGAGAAAGAGAAAAGAGGATGAGCCTGCAGGAAGGATACCACATGAGGGGAGGAGGATGTCTTCCCTGTAACACACAGTGTTAAGATTGCCTGCAATGACAACAAGCTCAGGCCAATGATGCTGTGACACACCGCCCTAGACCATGATGAACCCTCTACCTCCAAAATCGATCCCGCTCCAGAGTACAGGCCTCGGTGTAACGCTCATTCCTTCGACGATAAACATGAATCCGACCATCACCCCTGGTGAGACATAACCACAACTTGTCAGTTTAGAGCACTTTTTGCCAGTCCTGTCTGGTCCAGCGACGGTGGCTTTATGCCCATAGGCGACGTTGTTGCCGGTGATGTCTGGTGAGGACCTGCCTTACAACAGGCCCTCAGTCCAGCCTCTCTCAGCCTATTGCAGACAGTCTGAGCACTGATGGAGGGATTGTGCATTCCTGGTGTAACTCGGGCAGTTATTGTTGCCATCCTGTACCTGTCCTGCAGGTGTGATGTTCGGCTGTACCGATCCAGTGCAGGTGTTGTTTTACGTGGTCTGCCACTGCGAGGACAATCGGCTGTCCGTCCTGTAGAGCCGTCTTAGGCATCTCACAGTACGGATATTGCAATTTATTGCCCTGGCCACATCTGCAGTCCTCATGCCTCCTTGCAGCATGCATAAGGTACGTTCACGCAGATGAGCAGGGACCCTGTGCATCTTTCTTTTGGTGTTTTTCAGAGTCAGTAGAAAGGCATCTTTAGTGTCCTAACTTTTCATAACTGTGACCTTAAATGCCTACCGTCTGTAAGCTGTTAGTGTCTTAACGACAGGTGCATGTTTATTAATTGTTTATGGTTCATTGAACAAGCATGGGAAACAGTGTTTAAACCCTTTACAAGAAGATCTGTGAAGTTATTTGGATTTTTACGAATTATCTTTGAAAAGTGTCCTGAAATAGGGACGTTTCTTTCTTTGCCGAGTTCACAAATATAATACCAAACTAAAACTAAGTGAGTAATTGTTTGTTTTTTAAAAACCTAGCCAAGAGTGTTAGGCAACATGTAGCCTGGGGAAGAGGTTAGGCAACATGTAGATTAGAAACAATTTATCCAAATGAAAGGAGCAATCAGAAACTTAGTTTAGCTTTACCCTTCCATAGCCTGAGGATTATTGGACTGAAAGTGTTAACTGAAAACACCATAGTGCTACTGTGACAGGGCAGTAGAAGGAGGGACAGTGTACTGGCTGCTGTGATAAAATGCATTGTCTCGTATGACGTCAGTGAGGCCCCCAGAATTAGATCATTTGAATAGAAGTGACAGAGTTTAAATGCACACATGCATCAGGGTGTGACTGCATGTAAACATGCAGGGGTGTAACTAAATGTCAGCATATCTGTGTGTATATGGTGGCCTGTGTGAAACATGCGTGTTGAGATGCTATCTGTGATTGGTGCTAATGTTTACCTATATGCCTTTTATATTGTTGTATGTATAATAGATTGCACTCTATCCATGTGTACATGAAGGAGTGTGCATGTGTCTTAGCCTATGTGATGCAGGCTTGTCTAGATGTATGGGATTCCACACCGACCCAGAGTGCGTAAAAGTATATCAAAGGAGAGAAGAGGGGGTTATGAGGGGCAGCCGATGGTTAGAGAATGTGGTCTTCTTCAGCCATTCACATTCACCCTAATAAAGACCACAGAAACACTCGGTGACAAGAGAAGGAATACCAGACAAGACCTTCACACTCACGGCCTCTTCCTATGAGTCATAGTCTGGATACGTCTTCTCCTATCAATGTTACTTACCTCAGGATGAATCCTTCAGTTGTTGTGTCTGTTGACTCAATTCATGGCCAAACTAATGCTCAAGTCACACTGAGCCAGTGTTAACGTCATGTTAGTGTGTTATTCCTCAATACAGGTGGAGTATAGCCACCAAATACTGGCCCAGTAAAACACTGTGGCGAGGACCAATTTTATTTATCTAACTATGCAAGTCAGTTAAGAACAAATTCTTATTTACAATGACGGCCTACCCCGGCCAAACTCTTGGCCCAGCGTTGTCTGGGTTATTGTGCCCCACGCCTATGGGAATCCCAATCACAGCCGGTTGTGATACAGCCTGGAATCGAACCAGAGTCTGTAGTGATGCTTCTAGCACTGAGATGCAGTGCCTTAGACCGCTGCACCACACGGGAGCCCCCCACACCTCCACACACTGTGAGGCTAGCCTAAAGATGAAGCTCCTTTGATTATGTAATATGAAACATACAGGATTTCACGAAGGGATAGGAGCAGCAGAACACAGAAATCTGTACATAGAGCCTGTAGTTTTAAATGATGCCCTCCATTGTTTTAAAGGTCACTCCCAGCATTGAGTTATACATCTCTGTGCCATTAGACTGGAAGATATAGGAAGATGGAGCAGAGAGAAATGCTTCTTCCTTTGGTGGAACAAGCTGTGTGTGATGATACAGCCACCCCAGCCAGGTATACAGACACAACACTTATCTTCCAAGTCTATACAGAAGTTTTGTGAGGGGAATTCCAATCATCACTTTCTTCAATTTTCTCAGGATGTTTCCCCACAGTAACCAGCCCAACCTTTAACAGCACACTGCTTGGAAAGGGCCCAACCCCAGCTGATTTAGCATGGACTTTCATGGACAAACAAACCAAACTTATTTTTAGACACCTCAGCACATGCATGTTTTGAAGGTCAGCATAGAATGTTCAACTGTTGTTTTCTCCCTGCTTCTATCTCAAAATATAATGAATAATATACTGGATCTTTGTGCTTGTCCACTGTCAAGAAGGGTGTGAGCATCTGTCTGCTACCGTGGAATTTCCCTAAATGGAAATATATCTATTTCCTTATGGAACAATCCATTACTATGACACGACCACATCAAAGGAAACCCCAAAATAAAACCCCCTCTTGTGTCCTTTCCTACGAATTGTGTTTCTTGCTTCCCTAATGGTAAATTATGAATAGTATAATGTTGATGTTTAGCATCACCGTTACTGGTCAGGATGCAGAGTTGGGGTCCATTAATCTCTCTGTGACAAATAAATGTACTTTCTTTAGCTAACAAATAACAATTGCCCTCCTTCCCCCACTCTCTAACCCCCCTCCTGCTGATCAATATGACAGAAGTCCAAGGTTACACCATAGAGGCATCGTGTTATGACCCAATGTTGCCTAGTTTTGGCTACAAAACTGCTGCAACTGTTCACTGAGGTTAATACTGACAAATGTATTATTTGTTTTGAACATACAAATTACATACTGAATGTTTAATGTTTGTCAGCAAACAAATTGTGAATAATCACAAGTAAATGTATTTTTTTTTACCTCATTCTCCCACCCCCCTCTCTTTTTGCCCCTAGGCTACAGGACAGGAATGTACCTCAGCCAGGTGGGAATTTACCCAGCTGTCCCTCCTCCATACCTGGGAGGTAGGCCTAGATTAGAGAGCCGTTTTAGGATGACCAACTACCACCCCATCAGAAGACACCAAAACTCGTGTCCTTTCCAAGGACAATTCTGAGTTACAGATGACACCTCTGTGTCACATTTTACACATAATAAATACCATGAGGACAGGATTATGTGGGACTTGAAAAGTGTTGAGATTTTGGGACATGGACTTCCACTTTGCGAACCCACATATGTAGTAAACTACAAGGGAGTGGTTGTTATCCACACATCCCTGCATTAAATGTATGCAACTGCCCCAGTCAGGGCTAAAGATGATTTTGATGGATCACTAAATTGTATTTGGAGGTCGGTTGCCCTGGACACAGGAACATGTTGTTACGCACATTTCAGTCTTGTGCTTGATTAGATGAGAACTACACTTTTAATGCCCTGTTTGAAACTACAATAACAATGTGTTTTTCCAGTATGGCTCTCAATTGTCAGTACTGAATTAAGGTCATTCATAGTCATTGGCATCTATTGCCAAGTAGTCAGTCATTGTAACTCCTTCTTGTATACAACGTACCCAAGAGGTGAATGAATACAACGAGCTCAGACTGTTTGGAGATGTTCTTTAGGACAGATAAGAAGTGCACATACAGTGGGGATAACAAGTATTTGATAACCTGCAAAATCGGCAGTGTTTCCTACTTACAAAGCATGTAGAGGCAGTTGAAGTTGAAGTGTACCTATGATTAAAAAAAATTACAGACCTCTACATGCTTTGTAAGTAGGAAAACCTGCAAAATCGGCACTGTATCAAATACTTGTTCTCCCCACTGTACATTGTTATGGTCTGGATATGTGGGAGGTTTATTGGACTGTACTGAACCATCCCAGAGCATGTCCTGTTGTCTTAACCGTTGAACTCTTACTCAACCATACATTTGCCTAAATCTTTACTCAACACATTCCAAAACTGAGGGTAAATAGAAAGTGGCATGCCTTCCCAGAAACCTCTGATACCAGTGTCAAATTGCCAACTGTCTGCCCACAGAGCTATTCACTGCCAGGCAGGCATTGCAGAATAGGCTACAGGCCAGTTTGGTGCCTCTTTGTTCTGACATGTTGGGTGCTCAATAGCCTGGACATGTTTAGTCTTAGTAGATCCAACCAAACAAGGGTAGGTCACAGTGTGGAAAAGATCACAGAATGAATCCATTGCTGATGTTGTAGAATACCGGTTTATAAAGTCTCATCAAAACATGTTTCTCTTTCTAATGCAGGCTGCACACAGCTAAATGGTATGGGTAAAATAACCCAGGCCTATAAATACCAGCAGGCGATCACCCACCTTTAGGAGTTTCTACAGTGTAAAGGAGATATAGGTGTGCTAATGGAAATACCTGTTTTTGTTTTTAAAGGAAAGTCTATTCAAGCTCCTGGTGAACCACTCACAGTGTGTCATTGTTGCGTGTCATTGTAGTTTGAGTGAGTCATGACAGAACATACACAATTACGTGTGCTTGCTTCAGTCTCCTCTGTACAACAACAATTTGGTCTGACATGGCATCAGATACACTATATACACAGAAGTATGTGGACATCCCTTTAAATTAGTGGATTCTGCGATTTCAGCCACACCAGTTGCTGACAGGTGTATAAAATCGAGCACACAGCCATACAATTTCCATAGACAAACATTTGCAGTAAAATGGCCTTCCTGAAGAGCTCAGTGACTTTCAACATGGCACCGTCATAGGATGCCACCTTTCTAACAAATCAGTTTGTAAAGTTTCTGCCCTGGTAAACTGTAAGTGATGTTATTGTGAAGTGGAAATGTCAAGGAGCAATAACGGCTCAACTGCGAAGTGATAGGCCACACAAGCTCACAGAACGGGACCTCCGAGTGCTGAAGAGTGTATTGCGTAAAAATTGTCTGTCCTTAGTTGCAACACTCACTACCAAGTTCAAAACTGCCTCTTGAAGCAACGTCAGCACAAGAACTGTTAGTCTGGAGCTTCATGAAATGGGTTGCCATGGCCGAGCAGCCGCACACAAGCCTAAGATCACCATGAACAATGTGAAGCGTCGGCTAGAGTGATGTAAAGCTTGCCGCCATTGGACTCTGGAGCAGTGGAAAAGCGTTCTCTGGAGTGATGAATCACGCTTCACCATCTGGCAGCCCGACGGACATACCTTGGTTTGGTGGACGCCAGGAGAACGCTCCCTGCCCCAATGCATAGTGCCAACTGTAAAGTTTGGTGCAGAAGGAATAATGCTCTGGGGCTGTTTTTCATAGTTCTGGCTAGGCCCCTTAGTTCCAGTAAAGGGAAATCTTAACGCTACAGCATACAATGACATTCTAGAAGATTCAGTGCTTCAACTTTGTGGCAACAGTTTGGGGAAGGCCTTTTCTTGTTTCAGCATGACAATGCCCCCCGTGCACAAAGCGAGGTCCATAAAGAAATGGTTTGTCGAGATCGGTGTGGAAGAACTTGACTGGCCTGCACAGAGCCCTGACCTCAACCCCATCGAACACCTTGGGATGAATTGGAACGCTGACTGCAAGCCAGGCCTACTCGCCCAACATCAGTGCCCGACCTCACAAATGCTCTTGAAGCTGAAAGGAAGCAAGTCCCTGCAGCAATGTTCCAACATCTAGTGGAAAGCCTTCCCAGAAGAGTCGAGAATATTATATCAGCAAAGGGTAGACCAACTCCATTTTAATGCCTATGATTTTGTAATGAGATGTTCGAGGAGTAGGTGTCCACATACTTTTGGTTTTGTAGTTTATCACAGAATTTAAGCTATAGGTATAATGTACAAATAATACAACAGTCTACATAATTAAACCAACAAAGTAGGCCAAAAGATGAATTGAAGGCCTAAACCTTAAACATTTTATGAAATTGTAATGACAAATCATGAAATATTTAAAAAGGCTACTCATTACACATTTGAAAATGAGAATAAGCATTAAAAAAAACGTACCATTCTACCGGATCTCTCAATTGCTTTCTTCACTTTTCCGTAAGTCCCTTTTCCAAGGGTTTCAAGAAATTCATACCGATGCTTCAGATTGTGTTTATGATGATGTCTCTTCACCGCTTGCCTTTTCACGGATGCCTCGGAGACCGATTTTCTAACAAGCGAGTGGCCATGACCAGGTAACTGTTGTCTATTGTCGGATAAAGTTGACGATCGCCCACCACTGTTGAAATCGTTAGGATCCATTATAGATTGCAATCACTTTTTATTTCTCCTACAGTTGAATGACTAGACTATACAAATATAACACATTTAAAACATGTATTTTGTTGTATATATTCTGCCTCAGGTGGCCTTGTCTTCTGAGTTGGTTTCATGAAGTCGATGAAGGTGACCACTCCTCCTATTTGAATATCCAATAAACAGGCATCGTTGCCCATTTGCTGTTGTTTTTACCAGGAGGCGTGTGAGCTTCATGGTGCTTTCATTACCAGGAGACGTGTGAGCTTCATGGTGCTTTCCAGACAACTGGGAACTCGGAAATAACCGAGGTCAAGTTATGACTTCGGTGATCTTCAGGTCGGAACGTCAGAGCTCAAGTTGTCAACTTGTAATTTCAAGTTGAATGACCGTACAAACAAATTTCCCCATCTCGGGGGCACATTTTTGTCCGAGTTCCCATTTGTCTTGAACACACTGAAGTCGGAGATTTCCGAGTTCCCAGTTGTCTTGAACAAGGCATCATTGTGGGCGGAGTTCGGGTAATATGTTCAAAACACCTGGGAACTGAGAACTCGGAATTATCAGACTTCCGACTTCAGTGCATTCAAGACAACTGGGAACTCAGAAAAAAACGAGCCCCGACTGGGAAAAATCTATTTGAACGGTCATCCAACTCGGAATTCCAACTCGAGAACTCGGGCCTCAGTCTATGCCTGAAGATCACTGACGTCATGATTTGACCTCGTATTTTTCAGAGTTCCCAGTTGTTTTGAATACACTGAAGTCGGAAGTCAGAGATTTCCGAATTCCCAGTTCCGAGTTGTTTAGAACCCGGCATATTTTTAGAGCTCCGACTTTCCGACCTGAAGATCGCTGACGTCATGATTTGACCTCGTATTTTTCCGAGTTCCCAATTGTTTTGAACTGGGAACTCGAAAAAACAAGTGAGCTTCAGGTCGGAAAGTCGGAGCTGTAGAAAGATGCCCAGGTTTCCGACATGGAATTCTGAGTTGGATGACCGTTCAAAACGATTTTCCCATTCGGGGCTTGTTTTTTTACGAGTTCCCAGTTGTTTTGAACGCACTGAAGTTGTAAATCGGAGATTAATCAGTTCCCAGTTGTTCTTGAACTCGGCATTATTTCGTTTTCTGCCAGTGCAAAACACTGCACCAACAGTCCCAAAACGTCAGGCAAGCTAAATCAGGTGCATCTCTTCCTCACAAAGAAAATGTTCCTACATTTAGTTTCACAAGTTCTTATCTGTTCTCTTCAACATTTTCCAGGCTATGTGCATGGATTAGTCAGTAGTGGAAAAAGTACTCATTTGTCATACTTGAGTAAAAGTAAAGATACCTTAATTAAAAGAAAATTACTAAAGTAAAAGTCACCCAGCAAAATACTACTTGAGTAAAAGTCTAAAAGTATTTGGTTTTAAATATAGTTCATTATCAAAAGTAAATGGAATTGCTAAAATGTACTTAAGGATCAAAAGTCAAAGTATTAACCATTTCAAATTCCTTATATTAAGCAAACCAGACTGCACCATTTTTGTATTCTTTTTTTATTGACGGATATCCAGGGGCACACCAACACATAATTTACAAACAAAGCATTTGTGTTTAGTGAGTCCGCCAGATCAGAGACAGTAGGAATGACCAGGAATGTTCTCTTGATAAGTGTGTCAATTCAACCATTTTCCTGTAAAAATGTAAGGAGTACTTTTGGGTGTCATGGAAAACGTAAGGAGTAAAAAGTACATTATTTTCTTTAGGAATGTAGTGAAGTAAAAGTAAAAGTTGTCAAAAATATAAATAGTAAAGTACAGAAACCCCCCAAAAATGACTTAAGTAGTACTTTAAAGTATTTTTACACCACTGAAAAGAGTTCACACTGTGGCCTAGCTGAACCCTTAAAAATACAACTATAGTGATAGAATACGCCAAAGACTTTGTGCTTTTCAGTAGTCTGCCTATTATTTGGTCCAAAGTTCCTGGTTTGCTGCTGCAATGCTCTGATTCACATGATCATACCCAAATTTCAGCCTGCCATTTAATAGTCAAAGCTATTGACAACCTTTGATCTGTATAGTCAAATACACTATGAGGCCCAACTTGAGTGATGCCAAATAAATTTAGAGATGAGACACCAATATTTTTGTATTGTATTTATTATGGATTCTCTTAGTTCCTGCCAAAGCAGCAGCTACTCTTCCTCGGGTCCAGACACATTAAGGCTCATCACAAAATAAATAAACCAACCTAAATAAAACAGTACATCATATAACATCACCACACCACTATATATCTACAACACAAAAATGTACAATACCACCATACGACAATTTAAAAATGTACATGTGTATAGAGTGTGTGTGCTAGTGTGTGTGTGTGTGATTATGCATGTGTGTGTCCCTGTGTATCTCTTCACGGTCCGCGCTGTTCCATAAGGTGTAGTTTTATCTGTTTTGTTTATTTAATTTCACTGCTTGCATGAGTTACTTGATGTGAAATAGAGTTCCATGTGGTCATGGCTCTGTGTAGTACTGTGCGTTTCCCAGAGTCTGGTCTGGACTTGGGGACTGTGAAGAGACCCCTGATGGCATGTCTATTGGGGTATGCATGGGTGTCTGAGGGTGAACAGACACTTCAGTACTTCCAACATGTCAATCCCTCTCACAAAGACAAGTAGGGATGCAGTCAATCTCTTCTCTACTTTGACCATTTAACATTTTTTACATTTTATTTAACCTTTATTTAACCAGGAAGGGCTCATTGAGATTTAAAATCTATTTTTCAAGAGCGTCCTGGCCAAGATAGGCAGCACCAAGTCATTACACAAATTACAGACAAACAACATGAAAAACTACAAGTAATCTAGTAAAAACCATAGAATTCACAAGAGTATAACAAAAATCAAAAACACCAAATTAAAAACATTGACAGGTCAGGGAATCAGTCTCAAGATCCTTCATCAGTGATTTAAAAATACCAATCGGGAAAGTTCTTCCAGTTTAAAAGTATTGTAATTAAACAGCAGGGAGCAGGTCTCGAACCCTCGACCTTCTAGCCCGAGGTCCAGCACGCTATCGACTGTGCGGCAGAGTCGATGCTCGTGCGGCAGAGTCGATTTCCGCGCTTATAAACCCAGGGTCATTACAGTATTTTGTAAGGCGTTCCAAGACGATGGCGCAAAGTACATAAAAGCCCTTTACCAAATTCAGTTCGGAGATTTGGAACAGTTAGCAGGATAAAGTCCAGCGAACAAAGAGAGTACCCACCACATTTCTGAACAATAAAAACGCCCAAATAAAAAGGTAGTAAACCCAAAATGGCTTTATAAATAAAAGTATACTAGTGACTGAGCCGATGAGTGACTAGAGAAGGCCAGCCAACCCTGGTATACAAAGTACAGTGGTGCGTAAGGGTTTTGCAGTTTAAAATAAATCTCAAAGTGCCATGGTAAAGGGTGTCAATTGATCTCAAACACTGAGCGGAAGCATTCATATATAAAATATCCCCATAGTCTAGTAAAGGCATAAATGTAGCTGATACTAGCCTCCTTCTGGCTTCAAAAGAAAAACAGGCCTTATTCCTAAAATAAAATCCCAATTTCAGCTTCAATTTTTTTGTAAGTTGTTGAATATGCAATTTAAAAGAGAGGCCGTCATCAATTAAAATTCCAAGATATTTATATGAGGTTACAACCTCAATCTCCTTGCCCTGACAGGTAGTAATAGGTGAAAGGTTCATAGGTCTATTTCTTGCTTTAGAAAACACCCTTAATTTAGTTTTGTCAGTATTGAGGATAAGCTTCAATTGACACAAGGTATGTTGAACAGTATAAAAAGCAGTTTGCAAGTTTTGGACAGCTTTTGTAAGAGCACAACAGTAAATAACAGTATCGTCAGCATAAAAATTAAGTTGCGCATTTTGGACATTTTTGTCTAAATCATTTATATAAATAGTGAATAAGAGAGGACCAAGTACAGAGTCTTGGGGCACACCATTAAAGACAGACAATTTAACAGACATAAGCCCATCAAATTGAGTGCACTGAGTTCTATCAGACAGATAGTTAGTAAACCACGCAACTGCATGCTCTGAAAGACCTACACTCGACAATCTCTGCCTTAGTATGACATGATCAACTGTATCAAAAGCCTTAGAGAGATCAATAAAAAGTGAGACACAGTGCTGTTTTTTGTCAAGGGCTTCAGTGATATCATTTAAAACCTTCATGGCGGCTGTAATTGTGCTATGCTTCTTCCTGAAGCCCGATTGGTACATTGATAAAATAGAGTTGGTAAATAAAAACTATTTTAGCTGTTCACTCACAAGGGTTTCAAGTATTTTCACCAGGGGTGACAGCTTTGAGATTGGCCTATAATTACTTAAAATAGTTGGATCTCCCCCTTTTAAAAGTGGTAGGACAAATGCTGATTTCTAGATTTTCGGAATTTCATTACATTCCATGGTTAGATTGAACAGATACAGTATGTAAGTGGTTCAGCTATGAAATCAGCTGCCAGATTTAAAAAGCAGGGATCCAAAAGATCAGGACCTGCAGGCTTTCTCTGATCTAAGGATTTCAGGGCTTTATGTACCACCTGCACTGAGAATGGCAAAAAAGCTAAAATTTTGACCAGCTCTCACTGGTTCATCCACACAGGGTTGTACAGAGACAGAGGACACTGGTTCATCCACACAGGGTTGTACAGAGACAGAGGACACTGAATCAAACAGCCTACCAGATGATACAAAGTGCTCATTGAAAAAATTCAGCATTTCAGTTTTGTCATATACAGCAACAGAGTCCTTCAAAACACATGACGGTAATTCATTAACATTACTGTTACCAGACATAGACTTAATAGCCTTCCAAAACTTTCTAGGGTCATTCAGGTTATCAGTGGTAACAGACATAAAATATTCAGACTTGGCCTTCCTGAGAAGAAAAGAACACTTATTTCGTAACTGCCTAAAAATAAGCCAATCAGCATCAGAACATGATTTCCTTGCTTAGCCCAGGCTAGATTACGGTCGTGAATAAAACAAGACAACTCAGAAGAAAACCATGGATTATCCCACCCTTTAACCCTAAACCTGCGGAATGGGGCATGTTTGTTTACTATTTGGAAAAAAACATCATGAAAGAATATCCAGGCAGTTTCCACATCAGGGATAAGCTCAATATTGCTCCAGTCAAAATAAAACAAATCATGAAAGAAAGCCTGCTCATTAAAACAATTAAAATTTCTCTTACGAATAAAATGTGGGTTTGACTTAGGAACCTTAGCATTTCTAACAACAACAACAGCACAATGGTCACTTAAATCATTACAAAAAACACCAACCGCAGAATATTTATGTGGAACATTTGTTCATATCAAATCAATCAGGGTAGTAGAAAGAGGAGGAAGGGAAGCGCTACTAAGGTACACAATAGTACATTTTGGTAGATAGAAGGTGCTCTTTGGTAAAAGGGGTAAATTGATCATCAACAAGAAAGGAGGACCAAGGCACTCTTTATATAATTAATTAAAATGCCTTTATTAGTATGGCATGTTCAATAGAAACAAAGTTTAAAAATCCGATGCATTTCAGCTGCATGGCCTTAGTCAGGGAGTACAAAAAAAACACAAAAAAAGGAATACAATGTCCTCTTTTAAACAGCTTTTCCAATTAGCCCTAATTGGAAGAGGGAGTGGTTACAAAATTGATTGGACACACCTAGTATGCAATACTATACACATTAAAAAGTGAAATACTGTAGCTATGTTATCATAAAAATACAACTCCAAGCTAGAAGTATCAGAACACTAAAAAGTAGTTCTAACCTTAAATATGACTGGGAGAAGTGTCAAGAATAAGAAAGCAATATATTCCATAGTACACTAGAACACAGCAAAACATGAACAACAATACATAGCTGAGGGCAATTGAGCAAAATGTCCACTAGATGACAGCAAATGGACCCATCACGACCCTACAGGAAGGGTGAGAAATCCATATCTTCATTTAAACCAGGGTACTTAGTGGCCTGTAGTTTGTAAATCCAAAAACGTTCCCTTTGGTTTAACTGTTCAAGACAGTCCCCTTTTCTAATAGAGGCCGGAATATGATCAATACCCATAGGTTGTAGGGAGGCAGGGTTGCCATGGTGTAGGGACTTGTAGTGCCTTGCCATGGGGTAGTCTTCATTGCCTACCCGTATGGCGTACTTGTGTTCCGCTAAGCGGTCTTGAAGACGTCTCTTTGTCCGTCCAATGTAGAACACCTTGCACTGTGGACATTCCAATCTATAGATGACATGAGTGGTTTTACAGTTAATGAAATGCTTGACGTCATACTCCATTTTGGAAGCTGTGTCAACAAAATACTTCTTCTGTGGAATATTACTGCAATGGTTGCAATTGTTACATTTAAAAGAGCCCTTGGGTTTGTGGTCAAGCCAAGTTTTTTGAGAGTCACCCGGAAGATAACTGTGGACTAATTTGTCATTTAGGGTAGGACATCTCTTAAAGCTTATGACTGGTGGTTCAGGAAAGACTTGGCGTAGTAGCGTATCACTTTGGATGATTCCCCAATTATTTTTAATGATTCTTTTAATGTTCTCTGCTTCAGTGCTGTATTTTGTAACAAAATACACTCTCTCTGATGTATCATGAGGCACTCCCCTTCGCAATAAGTTCTCTCTGTCAAGTAATCCAGCCCTTATACTGGCATCTTTCAGGACCTGAACGCTGTAGCCCCGATTCAAGAAGCGATTCTCCAATTCAGCAGATTTGACACTGTAGTCTGTTTCCTGATCACAAATTCTGTGGACTCTTTGGTATTGGCCATATGGAATATTCTCTTTTAGCCTTTTGGGGTGAAAGCTGTCTGCCCTCAGAATGGTATTCCCATCTGTAGGCTTCCTAAAGATTGATGTGTGCAAACAACCTTTGTCATTTTTACTAATGTCGAGGTCCAAAAAATGAATGTTATCCTTGCTGTACTCCATAGTTAGTTTGATGTTAGGGTTAATGCTGTTAAGGTATTGGTGGAAGGAAATAAGTTCATCTTCTGAGCCGGACCAAAACAGGCAAACATCATCAATATAGCGTCCCCACCATATAATCCGGTCAAAGAAATGGTTATTAGAAGGATCCAAAATGAAGTCATTTTCCCATTTACCCAAGTACAAACCAGCATAGGAAGGGCTGTAGCAAGCTCCCATGGCACATCCTTTGACCTGTTTAAAAATACGGTCCTGAAAGATAAAGATGTTATGATTAAGAGTCCATTCAGTCAGTGAGACAATGAGTTCTGTAGGAGGCATCTCAGTTTCAGGTCGGGTATTCAAGAAATGGTGCATAGCTGCCAAACCTTGTTCATGCTCAATGGTGGTGTATAGAGATTTATAGAGATTTATCTGGGCATTTAAGATTTGGGCAAGTGGGTGAGTTAATCAACTGGGTAAGATTCATACAATTACAAAATATTTTTAAATCATCAGACACGGCTTTAACCAACACCAGTTGAGATCACAAATCAAGATCATTTCACTGTAAAGAAGTTTAGACATAAGGTGCGTCAAAGAAGAAACTGCATCACCGAGAGCAGAGGGGGGTCTATAACAGCCAATCACAGTTATAGAGAGACCCTTTGAAACCTCAATATTCAAAGCAAGAAATTCCAACTGTTTACAAATAGTTTCCGACTTTGCCACACTTACAGGGAATTTAGTTTTTACATATTGTAACGACCCTGGATTTATAAGCGCGGAAGTTGACTCTGCCGCTTGAGCAGGCTTTTGCCGCACAGTCGATAGCGCGCCGGACCTCGATCCTGTAAAACGAGTCGCAAGCTAGCGCGAGGACGCGCTCTGTGAAAGGAGGGAGTAGTGTAATGACCCTGGGTTTATAAGAGCGGAAATGGACTCTGCCGTCTGAGCATGCTTTTGCGGCACAGTCGATAGCGCGCCGGACCTCGGGCCAGGGGGTCGAGGGTTCGAGACCTGCTCCCTGCCTGTTTCATTACAATATATAGCCACACCCCCACCTTTCTTAACTCGATCAGTGCGATAAACATTGTAACCACTTATACAAATATCCTTATCAAAAACAGACTTGCTGAGCCAGGTTTCAGAAAACACAATTACATCAGCATCAGTTGATTTAGCCCAAATCCTAACCCCATCAATTTTTGACAACAGGCTGCGTACATTTGAATGAAAAATACCAATACCAAAACCAGATCTTGATTTAAAATCAGAGGGGGTTTGGAGACATTGCATATCAGAGCCAGGGTTAGGTTGCACGTTACCTGATATCAACAAAAGAAGAATAACTACGCACCTCTGTTAAATAACCTTGCACGGCTTCTCTTTTTTAAGAGACCTACTGCAAGCGAATTCTACAAGTGAGTTTCCAGACAATACAAAACAGTAATTTAAAACCATTAGACTTTGGTAGTGACACAAATTCGCACTGTTCACATCATGCCACCAATGCATCGGCACTTGGACGAGTGGACCGAGTGAAAAAGAGCGAGTTCCTGCAGACAAAATGCCTAATGGACGGGAGAGCACATTGTCAGATGTACTCACCCAGCGACAATGTTCGTTTTCTCCGGAGTTCAGTAAAGTCAGTGCACAAAGCAATACCACAAAAATTGTCATTTTCTCTGACAAATGTAAAAAATAGAGGCCAACGAAGGTAAGGGGAGAGAGGGACAGCGTGTATGTATGAGTCTGAATGTGAGTATTTGCGCGTGTGAGTAGATTGAGAGAACGGGTTGGGGATTGTTGAGCTGCCACTGACAGCCAGGCGAAGAGCAAAAAGGAGCAGCTTGGACGAGACACTCCGCGGATGAAGAAGGAACTCAGGCCAGCCAGAGATAGGGTTACTTTGGTAAACTTCAAGTAATGAAGTGCCGAGTTGAGGGAGACCCGTGATCTTTACACCAGCAAAAACAAAGTAGTTTGCACTACACAACAAGGAAGTTACTCAACCATAAATAAATATGTTATTAGTAGGTTAAAATGTACTAGTCACAGACAAACGACTTGACATGCTGCCATCTTGGATTTTGATTTTGCTTATAGCCATGTCATTGATGTTAGCTCTCTGTGTACATTTAAGGGCCAGCCGTGCCACTCTGTTCTGGGCCAATTGTAATTTGCATATGTCCCTCTGTGGCACTTGACCATATGACTGGACAGTAGTCAAACGACCTGTAGGACTTGTTTTGTTGATAGCCTTGTTAAGAAAGCAGAGCAACGCTTCATTATGGACAGACCTCTCCCCATCGTAGCTACCATTGCATCAATATGTTTTGACCATGACAGTTTACAATCCAGGGTTACACCAAGAAGTTTAGTCTCTCAACTTGCTACATTTACACATGATTTATTACAAGATTTAGTTTAGGGTTTAGTGAATGGTTTGTCCCATATACAATGCTTTTAGTTTTTGAAATATTTAGTTCTAGCCTATTACTTTCCACCCATTCTAAAACTGACTGCAGCTCTTTGTTAAGGGTTGCAGGGATTTCACTTGCTGTGGTAGCTGAAGTGTATAATGTTGAGTCATCAGCATACATAGATACACAGGTTTACTCTGTGCCAGTGACAGGTCATTAGTAAAGATTGAAAAAGTAAGGGGCCTAGACAACTGCCCTGGGGAATGTCAGACTATCTGTATTATTTTGGAGAGGCTTCCATTAAAATAACACCCTCTGTGTTATTTTAGACAGGTAACTCTCAATCCACAATATAGCAAGGGATGTAAAGCCATAACACAAGTTTTTCCAGCAGCAGATTATAATCGATAATGTCAAAAGCTGCACTGAAGTCTAACCAAATAGCTCCCAAAAGAATCTCACTGTAATTAACACAAGTCATCTCAACTGTGAATGGAAATGCCTCTTAATGAGTGAAGAACTGACAAACAGGAATGGAAGCCAAGATCACACAGCATATGTAAATATGAATTAACCAGGTAATAACCTGCCCAGTCTTTTAAACAGGGACTGGATTTTTCATCATCCATACATTAAAATTCAATTATGTCCTCCAAACTCAGAGGGGATTTTTTTTACATTGAAATGTTTTGCATGTTAACACACTAGTACTGTACATACCAACATACCATTTGTTTAATATACATATATATTCTGACATTTCATATTCTTAAAATAAAATGGTGATCCTAACTGACCTAAAACAGCGAATTTTTACTAGGATTAAATGTCAGAAATGGTGAAAAACTGAAGTTTAAATGTATTTGGTTGAAGTCGGAAGTTTACAAACACCTTAACCAAATACATTTAAACTTCAGTTTTTCACAATTTCTGACATTTTAATCCTAGTAAAAATTCACTGTCTTAGGTCAATTAAGACAGCAAATTTTATTTTAAGAATGTGAAATGTCAGAATAGTTGTCAGAGTCCTTCAAGAACAGTGGGTTGGAGTCAGGCGCAGAGAGCAGAGGGTTCCAATAAATGTATATTTTATTTCCGGGAAAAACGGTCATGCCACAAACACAAGGCGCATAAACTGACCGGCCCATACACAGGACCCAAAATGTCCGGAAAAACAAAATACAAACGAACATCCACAAACTAACAGAAAACAATCCCGCGCAAACCTAGGTGGGCCTAACAGGCTTAAATAGACAAAAATCAAGAAACACAATAAGGAACAGCTGCAACTAATAAGACCAAACGAACACAAAAGGAAAAAGGGATCGGTGGCGGCTAGTAGACCGGCGACGATGACCGCCGAACAGGCAGGGGAGCCACCTTCGGTGGGAGTCGTGACAATAATAGCAGAGAGAATCACATTCCCAGTGGATCAGAAGTTTACATACACTCAATTAGTATTTGGTAGCATTGCCTTTAAATTGTTTAACTTGGGTCAAACGTTTCGGGTAGCCTTCCACAAGAGTCCCACAATAAGTTGGGTGTATTTTGGCCCATTCCTCCTGACAGAGCTGGTGTAACTGAGTCAGGTTTGTAGGCCTCCTTGCTCTCACACGCTTTTTCAGTTCTGCCACAAATTGTCTATAGGATTGAGGTCAGGGCTTTGTGATGGCCACTCCAATACCTTGACTTTGTTGTCCTTAAGCCATTTTGCCACAACTTTGGAAGTATGCTTGGGGTCATTGTCCAATTGGTTGACCCATTTGCGACCAAGCTTTAACTTCCTGACTGATGTCTTGAGATTTTGCTTCAATATATCCACATAATTTCCCCACCTCATGATGCCATCTATTTTGTGACGTGCACCAGTCCCCCCTTCAGCTAAGCACCCCCACAACATGATGCCGCCGCCCCCGTGCTTCACAGTTGGGATGGTGTTCTTCAGCTTGCAAGCCTCCCCCTTTTTCCTCCAAACATAACGATGGTCATTATGGCCAAACTGTTCTATTTTTGTTTCATCAGACCAGAGGACATTTCTCCAAAAAGTACGATCTTTGTCCCCATGTGCAGTTTCAAACCGTAGTTTGGCTTTTTTATGGCGGTTTTGGAGCATTGGCTTCTTCCTTGCTGAGCGGCCTTTCAGGTCATGTTGATATAGGACTCGTTTTACTGTGGATATAGATACTTTTGTACCTGTTTCCTCCAGCATCTTCACAAGGTCCATCGCTGTTGTTCTGGGATTGATTTGCACTTTTCGCGCACCAAAGTACGTTCATCTCTAGGAGACAGAACACGTCTCCTTCCTGAGAGGTATGACGGCTGCGTGGTCCCATGGTGTTTATACTCGCGTACTATTGTTTGTACAGATGAACGTGGCACCTTCAGGCGTTTGGAAATTGCTCCCAAGGATGAACTAGACTTGTGGAGGTCTACAATTTTTGTTCTGAGGTCATGGCTGATTTTTCTTTGATTTTCCCATGAGGTCAAGCAAAGAGGCACTGAGTTTGAAGGTAGGCCTTGAAATTCATCCACAGGTATACCTCCAATTGACTCAAATGATGTCAATTATCCTAACAGAAGCTTCTAAAGCCATGACATCATTTTCTGGAATTTTCCAAGCTGTTTAAAGGCACAGTCAACTTAGTGTATGTAAACTTCTGACTCACTGGAATTGAGACACAGTGAATTATAAGTGAAATCATCTGTCTGCCAACAATTGTTGGAAAAATTACTTGTGTCATGCACAAAGTAGAAGTCCTAACCAACTTGCCAAAGCTATAGTTTGTTAACAAGAAATGTGTGCAGTGGTTTAAAAACAAGTTTAATGACTCCAACCTAAGTGTATGTAAACTTCCGACTTCAACTGTATATATATTAACTTTTGAACGGTAGTGTGTGTGTATATATATATAGTTTGGGGTCACTTAGAAATGTCCTTGTTTTTGAAAGAAAAGCACATATTTTGTCCATTAAAATAACATAAAATTGATCCGAAATACAGTGTAGACATTGTTAATGTTGTAAATTACTATTGTAGCTGGAAACGGCAGATTATTTTATGGAATATCTACATAGGCATACAGAGGCCCATTATCAGCAACTATCACTCCTGTGTTCCAATGGCACGTTGTGTTAGCTAATCCAAGTTTTTAATTTTAAAAGGCTAGTTGATCATTAGAAAACTCTTTTGCAATTATGTTAGCACAGCTGAAAACTGGTGTTCTAATTTCAAGAAGTAATTAAACTGGCCTTCTTTAGACTAGTTGAGTATCTGGACCATCAGCAGTTGTGGGTTCAATTACAGGCTCAAAATGGCCAGAAACAAAGAACTTTATTCCGAAACTCATCAGTCTATTCTTGTCCAGAGAAATGAAGCCTATTCCATGGGAGAAATTGCCAAGAAACTGAAGATCTCGTACAATGCTGTGTACTACTCCCTTCACAGAACAGCACAAACTGGCTCTAACCAGAATAGAAACAGGAGTGGCAGGCCCCGGTGCTCAACTGAACAAGAGGACAAGTATATTAGAGTGTCTAGTTTGAGAAACAGACGCCTCACAAGTCCTCAACTGGCAGCTTCATTAAATAGTACCCGCAAAACACCAGTCTCAACGTCAACAGTGAAGAGGCGACTCCGGGATGCTGGCCATCTAGGCAGAGTTGCAAAGAAAAAGCCATATCTCAGACTGGCCAATAAAAAGAAAAGATTAAAAAGGGCAAAAGAACACAGACACTGGACAGAGGAACTCTGCCTAGAAGGCCAGCGTCCCGGAGTCGCCTCTTCACTGTTGAAGTTGAGACTAGTGTTTTGACTAAAAGGGGGCACTGTTTTGAAGCTAGAGCGCCTCCATCATGGCACTCTGTGAAACATATTTAGGAAGCTATAGAAATGCATTTGTTAATGTCTACAGTTGTCTTTGCCACTTGTATTCTATTACACACACCTTAATAAATACTTTTAAATTATATTATGTGAGCTAAACATTTAAAATGAAAAGATATATAAAAACATTTTCTTTAAAGTGTGATTTTGAGAAAGTTCTAATGTTACTGTCCCCACTATAACAAAAATACTTAAATGCATGTAATTGTGTCCTTGAAACATTTAATTGAAATACTGTAGAATTCCATTTATTCCTATGGAAGACTGCTCCCTCAGGGGAGTGAAAATATGGCCGACTGGTGGCTTCAAAGCCCAATACACAGCATCACAAACCAAGGTTTATATACATTATTGGTAAGTCCACACACGACATTGTCATTTGAAATCTTCGTGTGAATTCTACATACATAGAGGACAGACACCACCAAGTGGTGGATTTTAATCATAAAATTTACGCCTACTTTTGCCCCAAGAGGGAGCGCTTTACATACAAATGTGTAATCTATGTTAAGAGTTTGGTAAATAAATAGTCCTTATCAGTTACTGGCTTGGGGTTTTGTGACACTTCATTGTGCCATTACATTATACCTCATGTAATGATTGCAGTGGAGTTACTGGAATATTGCATGAAACATCAAACTAATAAAACACAACAATAATCAAAGTAATTCGGGCAATTTCATGAGAAGGTCTCTGAGTCTCTACTGGAATACACCAGTATTATACATATATTTTCTCAAGTTACATGTCAATTGACAAACCTGTCACAGGGCATGATTCTGCATTTGAAGGTGCAGCCATCAAAACCTCCAATGCCAATTGATTAACTGCAATAAGTCCACTGACATTGCAAAATGAAGGCTAAAGGCCCATGGCTAAGGTTTGTGCAACATGAGTCACTGTCTTGGGACACAGTGATTGAAAAGGTGACGATTTGATGAGCCCCTAAAATAGGACAGGTGAAGCTTCGTGAGGAGCATCTTAAATGTGGATTGGGACACATTTGAATGTAACGGCAGTCTAAGTCGTCCTCCTCCTCAGACGAGGAGAGGCGAGAAGGATCTGAGGACCAATGTGCAGCGTGGTAATTTTCCATTATTTAATTAACACAAAACACTATACAAACTAACCGTCACAGTCCTAGCTGGTGCAGACAAAACACAAAGACAGGAAACAACCACCCACAACACAAAACAAGCCACCTATATATGATTCTCAATCAGGGACAACGATTGACAGCTGTCTCTGATTGAGAACCATATTAGGCTGGACACAGAAACAGACTAACTAGACACACAACATAGAATTCCCACCCAGCTCACGTCCTGACCAACACTAAACAAGCAAAACACATAAGAACTCTGGTCAGGACGTTACAGTACCCCCCTCCTGAGGTGCGGACTCCTAAAACTCAAGAGGAGGGTCTGGGTGGGCATCTGTCCGCGGTGGCGGCTCCGGCGCAGGACGAGGACACCACTCCACAACTGTCTTTGTCCCCCTCCTTAGCGTCCTTTGAGTGGCGACCCTCGCCCACGACCTTGGCGACCCTCGCCCACGACCTTGGCCTACGTTACATTGAAAAAACAGAGCTGAGTTAAAATACTATTTAAGGGTATTCCAATTACTTTCAAAGACATTTGAAAGTAAGAATTTTAAAAAAATAAAAAATTAAAACAAGTAGTTGAATATTGGAATGCATTTGGAAATAGACTTGGAAAGTATTGGCATACTTGACAATACTCAAATATACAGTGCATTTTCAAATATAAATACATATTTTTGGTTATTTGAACCTAGGTCTGTTTGGTATTTGCTATAATGTATTTGGAAATAAGTATTTGAAATATCTTCAAATAGTAGGCTTTTTATAGGACTTAAAAAAATATATACTTTCAAATACTTCCGATAGAAGTAGTTGATTTCGGCCAGATTATTTGAGAATGCTCAAATACACAGAAAAGAGGTATCTAAATAGCAAATAATAAAATAGTCCTACACATGTATTTGAACTCAGCTCTGGAGACAAACACGATTCAAACTCAACAAAGACAAACACTACCAGGATGAAAAGAATATGGTATGTAATTGATTTGATCGTTGATGTTCTGTGTTTAAAAAAAAATGTATGCCTTGTTGTGTATGGCTGCCTCTAAATGTGTATCATTGATGCCATTCCCTTAGTTACACATAACTTTAGCGAGTCTACACAGCCTACACTTAGTAACGGTTACATACAATAATTAAATCACCTGGTCCCAACATACATGGCAAGTCAAGAAAAGTAATTGTAACTTGTCCACACTGCAAACTGAAGTTAAATAAGAAAAACTTCAAAACACATTTATGAAGAAAGCATACACATTGCTTTGAAACAAGTATCCAAGGAAAGATTTTTGGCATGTGAGTGCACTGATGTGAGAAATGGTGTGTTTGCAGTCGAAAATACATTTTCTGGTCCAGCAACACCCATACATGTTGTGAAAAATACTTAGGCTAATTCAGTTCCAACTGTGTTCAAAACTGTTATGCATGCTGAAGTATAAAAAGCTGTTGAATTGTTATTTTTCTTTACTTTTTTATTATTATGATTTGTTATCATAACTATCAAACTTAACAACCTACCCTTTCTTAACTTACAGTATGCTCTGTACATTGCAATGGAAGCACAGTGTCATTTCACTGAGGTATGTATAAATTATGAAATTCTCATCACTAGTGGATGTAATGTTTTTTTGGATACTCATCCGATTGTGTGATTTTCTTTTTCAAAGGAAAACATGTAGCAAATTAGGCGGCGGTGGTGCCTAGCTCTCCTGCAGAACTTTCCCACGCCGTAAGTCTTGAACATTATAAAAACTTTTCATTTGCATCCTTAAAATCACTTGTTTCACTGTAGCCAGACTGACCTGAATATATGTTCATATTGAATGTATGTCATTCACTTACTAACATCTGAAGAAGAGAGGTTGAAAGATCGAAAAAGGCGGCGAAAACAAAATACACTACAGGGAGGTGTGATATGATGAGTGGTATAGTCTTAAACCAACGTTTAAAGACTTAAAGACTGCCCCCCCAATATATTTCAGGATGATGTAGAAGATGTCCCCCCCAAGAAGTCACAGCATGTCACATCGGCATCCAGCTCTGCAGGATCAGGTACTGTATAGGCTATTAGCTAAATTAAGATGCATTCTTGTACACACATCTCTAGAGGTTCCCTTGCATTCCTTAATGACCACAATCTGTTTTCTTTCTAGACGATACTGAAAACAAAACATGACGAACTGGAAGCTGTGAACTGGGTATGTAGTCTACTGTGTGTAATGCTGAAGGCTTGATGCATGGCAAGATAAAATAGTTGTGATGACTTGTTGAGTAGTTATAGGTATCACTGAAAATCCTTTTAGTAATAGCGGTTTTTGTTTGCAAGGTGGTATTGTGAAAGTAGGGTGTAATTTGACTTGATCACCCAATGAGGCACTATTCTTAATATTTATTCTTCCTTTTTCTTCAAGGAAGCAGCTGTTCTTCTAAGGGACACCCTAGAGGCAGCAAGGTGGCGTGAACTCCAAACATTTAAAGCCATTGTTTCCCTCCCTAGTCTAATTGGGATGGACGGGGAAGACCATATTACAACCCTTAAAGAACTACGGTTGTATGATGGCCTGGATGAAGAGGAAAATATTCTCCTCAAGGAACCATTCATGTTCCAGAGAGATTATGAGATGTTCTATGTGGAGGTAGTTGACAACAAGAACATTGCAGTCTTTGCCTCTTGAGGAGCAGGAGTGAAGCCATTTTTGAGGAGTTGTCAAACCTTGTTTTTGTCTGCTGTGTTAATTGTTTCAATTGTTAATTGTGTTATGTTGTTTAGTAAAGATGACGTAGAAGTCACCCGAGTCTCTGATCTCTTTACTGGAGCTGGTGTAACTTAATGTACAAAGCACATTCAGCTATTCAGTATGTCTACTATATGGTATAGTCTGTCTCCATTCTCATGAGGAAAGTAAATAGCATTATAAATCAGGGTAGGTAGTAACTGTATGTGTGTATGCTCAATGAAACAATATATGCTCAATGAAATTATATATATATATATATATATATATATATGCTCAATGAAATAATATAATTAAAGTAAACATTTATCAACACAATTTTAACAGTACATGACATACAAAACAAGTCTGTTCACTGCAACAATATCAGTAGCTTGTCTCAAGTATAGCATGAAGCAAACAGTGTTACAACACATCTAGTACCACTTTGTGTAATTATTTCTTACATCTTCAAAAATTAAATACATTTGTATTCAACGCGTGCCTTGCGCAAACCTGCGTGTTTGTATTCAGTGTGTGACTGTCAAACCTCAGCTGAACTAAAAAAGGTGGGTGGGGTCAAACGTTTGACTCCGACCACATTGAGACCGGCCCTGGATTGCACACTGCAGTCAGGTGTACTTGTCGGGACTTGCACTTTCCAAAGGAAGGGGCAGAGATTCGCAAAATTTCTATATTTGAAATACGAATTTCAATTTTGAGTATTTTGTCATTTGTAGTACACTGGGCTGAACTAAACTCCAATGTATTTTGTAACAAGATACTTTAGAGAGCTGTAATTTATACTTTCAAAATACAAAATACTTTTCTATACCATTTTATTTTTGTGGTTCACAACTGGCTCCCTCTCACTCTGCATTGGTATCAGAAGTCTTATGGCACTATGGTGTGATAAGAGCATCTACTAAATGACCTAACTATAATTGTATATATAAAAATGGACAATTGCAAAGCATTTCAGGCCCTGTGTGTAGCTAACTGACCCTCTCTGCCCAGTCATCGCCATTTACCCGTTGTTGTCTCACCCGTTGTCTTAGCTCTCCCAATCAACACCTGTGATTGCTTTATACCTTTCTCAATATGCCTTGTATACTGTTGTTTAGGGCAGCTCTCATTGTTTTATTTTACTGCGGAGCCCCTAGTCCTGCTCAACATGCCTCAGATAGCCCCCTTGTCCCACCCCCCACACATACGGAGCCCACACTTAGCTTAACTGGCGCCACCAGAGATGCAACTTCTCTCATCGTCACTCAATGCCTAGGTTTACCCCCATTGTACTCGCACCCTACCATACCCATGTCTGTACACTATGCCCTGAATCTATCCTACCACGCCCACGCTCCTTTTATTCTCTGTTCCCAAAGCACTTGACGACCAGTTCTTATAGCCTTTAGCCGTACCCTCATCCTACTCCTCCTCTGTTCCTCTGGTGATGTAGAGATCAACCCAGGCCATGTGTGTCCCCAGGCACTCTCATTTGTTGACTTCTGCAACTGTAAAAGCCTTGGGTTCATGAATGTTATCAGAAGCCTCCTCCCTAAGTTTGCTTTATTCACTGGTTTAGCACACTCCGCCAACCCTGATGTCCTAGCCGTGTCTGAATCCTGGCTTAGGAAGGCCACCAAAAATTCTGAAATTTCTACCCCCAATTACAACATTTCCGTCAAGACAGAACTGCTAAAGGGGGCGGAATTGCAATCTACTGTAGAGATAGCCTGCAGAGTTCTGTCATACTATCCAGGTATGTGCCTAAACAGTTCAAGATTCTACTTTTAAAGATCCATCTCTCCAGAAATAAGTCCCTCACTGTTGCCGCTTGTTATAGACCCCACTCAGCTCTCAGCTGTGCCCTGGACACCATATGTCAATTGATTGCCCCCCCTCTATCGTCAGAGTTCGTACTGCTCGGTGACCTAAACTGGGATAAACTCATCCCGTTTTACAATCTAAGCTAGATGCCCTCAATCTCACACAAATTATCAAGGAACCTACCAGGTACAACCCTAAATCCATAACCATGGGCACCCTCATAGATATCATCCTGACCAACTTGCCCTCTAAATACACCTCTGCTGTTTTCAACCAGGATCTCAGCGATCACTGCCTCATTGCCTGCGCCCGTTATGGGTCTGCGGTCAAACGACCACCGCTCATCACTGTCAAACGCTCCCTAAAACACTTTAGTGAGCAGGCCTTTCTAATCGACCTGGCGCGGGTATCCTGGAAGGATATTGACCTCATCCCGTCAGTAGAGGATGCCTGGTTGTTCTTTAAAAGTGCTTTCCTCACCATCTTAAATAAGCATGCCCCATTCAAAAAATGTAGAACTAAGAACCGATATAGCCCTTGGTTCACCCCAGACTTGGCTGCTCTTGACCAGCATAAAAACACCCTGTGGCATACTGCACTAGCTTCGAATAGTCCCCGCGATATGCAACTTTTCAGGGAAGTCAGGAACCAATACACACAGTCAGTTAGGAGACACTGTAAAGTCCATGGAGAATAAGAGTACCTCCTCCCAGCTGCCCACTGCACTGAGACTAGGAAACACTGTCACCACTGATAAATCCACGATAATCGATAATTTCAATAGGCATTTCTTTACGGCTGGCCATGCTTTCCACCTGGCTACCCCAACCCTGGCCAACAGCTCAGCCCCCCCGCTTCTCCTTCACCCAAATCCAGACAGCTGATGTTCTGAAAGAGCTGCAAAATCTGGATCACTACAAATCAGCTAGGCTAGACAATCTGGACCATTTCTTCCTAAAATTATCCACCGCCATTGTTGCAACCCCTATTACTAGTCTGTTCACCCTCTCTTTTGTATCATCTGAGATTCCTAAAGATTGGAAAGCGGCGCGGTCATCCCCCTCTTCAAAGGGGGAGACACTCTAGACCCAAACTGTCATAGACCAATATCCATCCTGCCCTGCCTTTCTAAAGTCTTCGAAAGCCAAGTGAACAAACAGATCACCGACCATTTCGAATCCCACTGTACCTTCTCCGCTATGCAATCTGGTTTCCGAGCTGGTCACGGGTGCACCTCAGCCACGCTCAAGGTCCTAAACAATATCATAACCGCCATTGATAAAAGACAGTACTGTGCAGCTGTGCAGGCGTCTTCATTGACCTGTCCAAGGCTTTCAACTCTGTCAATCACCATATTCTTATCGGCAGACTCAACAGCTTTGGTTTCTCAAATGACTGCCTCGCCTGGATCACCAACTACTTCTCAGATGGAGTTCAGTGTGTCAAATCGGAAGGCCTTTTGTCCGGACCTCTGGCAGTCTCTATGGGGGTGCCACAGGGTTCAATTCTTGGGCAGACTCTTTTCTCTGTATATATCAATGATGTCGCTCTTGCAACGGGTAATTCTTTGATCCACCTATGCAGACGACACCATTCTGTATACATCTGGCCCCTCTTTGGACACTGTGTTAACAAACCTCCAAACGAGCTTCAACGCCATACAACACTCCTCTCGTGGCCTCCAACTGCTCTTAAATGCTAGTAAAACACAATGCATGCTCTTCAACCGATCGCTGCCCGCACCCGCCCGCCTGACCAGCATCACTACTCTGGACGGTTCTGACTTAGAATATGTGGACAACTTTAAATACCTAGGTGTCTGGCTAGACTGTAAACTCTCCTTCCAGACTCACATTAAGCATCTCCAATCCAGAATTAAATCTAGAAAGCCTCCTTCACTCATGCTGCCAAACATACCCTCGTAAAACTGACTATCCTACCGATCCTTGGCTTCGACGATGTCATTTACAAAATAGCTTCCAACACTCTACTCAGAAAAATGGATACAGTCTATCACAGTGCCATCCGTTTGGTCACCAAAGCCCCATATACTACCCAACACTGCGACCTGTATGCTCTCGTTGGCTGGTCCTCGCTACATATTCGTTGCCAAACCCACTGGCTCCAGGTCATCTATAAGTCTTTAGTAGGTAAAGCTCTGCCTTATCTCAGCTCACTTGTCACCATAGCAACACCCACCCGCAGCACACGCTCCAGCAGGTATATTTCACTGGTCATCCCCAAAGCCAACACCTCCTTTGGCCGCCTTTCCTTACAGTTCTCTGCTGCCAATGACTGGAACGAATTGCAAAAATCACTGAAGTTGTAGACTTATATCTCCCTCACTAACTTCAAGCGTCAGCTGTCAGAGCAGCTATACACAGCCCATCTGTAAATAGCCCATGCAACCAACTACCTACCTCATCCCCATATTTGTTTTTGTTTTACTGCTCTTTTGCACCCCAGTATTTCTACTTGCACATCCTCATCTGCACATATATCACTTCAGTGTAAATTGCTAAATTGTAATTCCTTCGCCACTTTTGGCCTATTTATTGCCTTACCTCCTTACTTCATTTGCACGCACTGTATACATATTTTTCTATTGTGTTATTGACTGTACGTTTGTTTATCCCATGTGTAACTCTGTTGTTTATGTCGCACTGTTTTGCTTTATCTTGGCCAGGTCGCAGTTGTAAATGAGAATTTGTTCTCAACTGGCCTACCTGGTTAAATAAAAGTGAAATAAAATTAAAAACATTTAAATGCTGAGTATTATTCTCATTGACCTCTGCCTGACATCAATAATAATACCCAGTGTTGCTTGCAATTCATTTTGGTATGTTCATTTTTATATATACACGTACATTTTGGTCATTTAGCCAACACTCTTATCCAGAGTTATTTACAGTCAGTGAATTCAACTAAGGTAGATAAACGTCAACATATAACAGTTATAGCAAGTAAAACGTTTCTGTAACCATTACTGAGAATGTTTTTGCTCTTCGGGCCAGCTAGTTAAAAATTTAGGTTATTTCTATATCTTAAAATACATGTATTTGAATTAAATACAAGTATTTTGTAGTTAATTTTAATACATTGATCATTATTGTATTTTATAATTATAGTTAGTCATTTTTGTCCATCCCTGGGAAGTTAGTAGTTTAATTGTTTGATTGACAGTCGCATGGACCCAAATTCCAATTCACTGCAACACCAAACCTCTAAATTCAGTCTCCCAGATAATACTGTTTTTCACACGTTGCCCTGTCAGAGAAAGAGGATGGAAAACCTGAGCCTCTTTGTCCCTGAGTACCGTACATCCTAAATAATATATCGTGGACAGACTGCGTAAATGTAAATAAAACATTAATTTAATCGAGCAAATTTTAGTCTGGGTTAAACGAGATTACGTCCTAACAGTAGCAAATTAATCCATGTTCTCTGAGCAGAAGAACTACATATCCCAGAAGGCAATAGAGAAACATTGTCCTTCCCCAAGTAAGTACTGTAGCTAGCTAGGTACTTTCGAACTGTCTGTGTTTGTTTTAAGAGAGTGCTGCTAAACTGTAACATTCCAAATGTTTATCCCCTCGAGTGATGGTAATACCTTTTTTCTAGCATTCATTGAAGACTGAGGAGCGTAGCGACAGACATCGTTATCACAACTGTGATTGACAGCGAGCGAGTTTGTTTTGCTAGCTAATTAGCCATCTCTTCCGTGGAATCTCGGATAAACCATCAAATTAGCAATAACTCGCTAGTTCATGTAGCACCAGTCGAAAAGGTTACCCGAGGGAGCTAACGACAACGTCGGCTGGGGTAATGGGTCTGCTGTCTTGAAACATTAACTTGGAATACGATGCCTGGCTTGCTGGCTAGTAGGATAGGAACTGGATAGGAAGGTAAGTAAGGCTACTAGTACGGGAGCTAGCTAACGTTAACTATCTCACATAACTGAGACACTGCTAGCTAGGGCTGGAAAGAAGTTGGCAAGCTCGATAGCTAACTTTAGCTAAGACAGTCGTTTGCTATAGGACACTGGTTATCAAACTAGCTATATGCCGTTCAAAGTTTGTCATGCCATGTTTTGTTTGTGTGGACAGTGTGATGCAGTGATTTTGCTCCGGAATTCCCCACGGCAGTAACGTTCCCCACGGCAGTAACGTTGCACTGCGATATCACTTGCACAATCGGCCCTTTAAATTAACAGTGGACTTTTTGGACTGTTGATGTCTGAAATCCATAACCCAGGGCACAACCTAGAAGTCAAATAAACAGACATTAGTGATACTGATGCAAATAATTGAACAACAGTGGAAATCTGAATAAGTGAGACCATAGAGAATTCACTGAAACGGAGCAGCAAATCACATTGACGCTCACCCCTTGCGCTCTTGTCCAATAACTTGCAATTACAACTTGAAGACTGGGTTCATTTGCATACCATATTCGGTTGGAAGTTCAAAAGGTGGTAGCAGTAAAGAGAAGAGCGTTCTCCCTATTGTGCCTCATTTCAGACTCGAATACCTACTGCAATGGAGGTGGTAGGTGGGGGAAATTTGCAGAAAGTCACTCCTTTAGCTAGAGAATTATCCCGGATTTTCAACAGCTACAATAAACACTCCATACAACTGAAAAAGAATCTGAAGGAGACCAACGCATTTTTCCGGGAAATAAAACGCAACTACAGTAACGCCTGCGCATCGGCCGCCAGCTCGGAGGCAGCTGCTCTGGAGGCAGGTAAGAATGTAAACATGTTCACATTTGTTACCTATAATTACCGCTTTTCTCGGCATCATCACAACAGAATGTTCAGTAAAACTTCCACATTCCTCAGAAAATGGCATGCTTATCCAAACATGCATATCTAACTATACCATATTAAATGATTAGGTTGTCACATCATGTCACACACAATTCAGTACTTGAAGTTACTTTTATCCAAGCAGCTACAGTACTAGCATTATAATATGCCTGTCACTGAAGGACCCTGGCTGATTCTTTTACATTCTACAGACTTTGCCTTCATTGAGAGCCACCACTCAACACGTTTTGGAATGTGCTTATTGGTTCCAGTGTGAAACCCTATTAACTTTGGACAAGCCCCATAAACATATCAGACTACAAGCAGAGGAATGTCAGTCATTCTAGAATGAGTTTGAGTGGGAACTCTTCTGATTGTGGTCATTCAAGGAGGATTGAATTAGGTACAGCAGACTCTGCACATCCCATAATGTTCCAATTAGGAATGTGCACAAGTGCTGCTAATGTCAGGCAATTCCTAAAGGGCCCACAGGTTTCTGACCTGTACCCTATTCATATACGGTGGTGGGATGGCAAATACAGGTGGATATTGTTAATAGTTTAACTGTGTTTTGAATGTCGGTAATGAGGTAGGGTAAATGGCCTATTCCCTCACAGGAAAAAAACAACTGTTTGCCGGACAGAGATTTCTTTTGCAACACGTCGACTGTAGAAAATGCATTAAATAGGATTTAGAGGGAAATTAACAGATTAGGGCCAGCTAAAGTCTATCTCCCCAGCATGCTGAGATTCCCTCTTAAGAAAGAACTGAGGCAAAAGGAAACATGTAATGATGATAAATAACATAGTAGGCTACATATCCACATGCTGTAAGCCATCCTAATTTCATAATTTTAAACTCTGCACTAGTCACTGCACTAGTTCATTTGGGGATAGCCTGACCTTGAAATGTGTGTGGGCTGATGAGCAGGGTGTGAGTGTGATTCTCACGTTCCTGTCTAGGAGATGTGAGTTCTTTTGAGCCACTGTCTAATAGGGCTGTCATTCAAGCCCAACCTACCTGTCCACTAAGGTATGTTGGTGGGGTTAGTGTCACCACTACACACATTTACACACACATTTACCAAGAATGTTTCAAATTTCATGTGAAAAGCAAATCTATCCTTTCCATCAAGTAGGGCTGTAAATATCTCTTTCAGTCTAACAACAAACCACAGAGAGGTTGCCATGCCAGATGACATGTTTCAAACTCTAGTAACATGCTACAAAATGTGACCAGTCATCACTGAATGGAAAGTGCAGCTGTTTAACCTAATTCCAAGTGGATGTTTTTATTAAGCCTATAGGCCATTTTTATACAAAACCTTATGAACTCAGTCACCGCTTTTAGAATCAGACACATACACAGACACACACACACACACACACACACGGCTGGTCTTTCTGGCCTCAATTAAAAACCTTATGAATGTGATTGTGATAAAATGAGCTGCCACCTCCTTAAGCAAGGTGTCTTAAGTGAACTTGAATAAAATACCTAATTAGATGTAGAAAACAGTACATTAGGTATATTTTTTAAAATGAAATTACTGTGGTTCAATCATTCATTGGATTATAAGGCCTACTGCGTGCAAAATGTTTTAGGCCAAACACCATGCAGAGTAATACAAGATAAACAGCTGCAGAGGAAACAGTGGCATGTTGGAGAAAGAGGGAGTGAATATAAGGGGTGGGGAGGGAAAGAGAGAGACAGAGTAGAGCAGTCCATTGCTGGCATTGTCTTTGTCTGTTGTATAACTGCTTTAGAACGTGACTCCGCATCATGGAGGATTATAACCATTTCCTGTGATTCATTTAGGTTGAAGATGACAAAGGTTAAAACAAGGGGATTCTAATATCCCATAACTCTGCAACAATGGGGAAGAATTCTAAACAATGGGACTAGCAATGCGAGTGAAAATTACGAAAGGGAATATTAGCAGTACAGAAAGTTTGCCATCAAAGTGGAAAATAAACACAATTATAGTGCATTTCAGCTAACTACTCAGCAAATGCATAGCATAACGGTTTTATTGTCATTCTAATAATTTAAACGTTTTTCAAATGATCTACAGCCACTTTATTACTTGATTTCCTGACCGCTGGTCACGTTTTCTATGCTAATCCTGTAGAATCAGCAACGACGCTGGTTCAATTATAAAAAATAGATATATTTATTGAACGCTCCCGCATGGACTTATTACGTTGTCTTAACCTGTATGTGCATTCAGAAAGTATTCAGACCCCTTGACTTTTTCTACATTTTGTTATGTTACAGCCTTATTCTAAAATCTATTAAATCGTTAAATTAAAAACTGAAATCACATTTACATAGGTATTCAGACACTTTGCTATGCGACTTGAAATTGAGCTCAGGTGAATCCTGTTTCCATTGATCATCCTTGAGTTGTTTCTACAACTTGATTGGAGTCCACCTGTGGTAAATTTAATTGATTGAACATGATTTGGAAAAGCACAGTTGACAGCACATGTCAGAGCAAAAACCAACCATTGAGATCGAAGGAATTGTCTGTAGAGCTCCAAGACAGGATTGTGTCGAGGCACATATCTGGGGAAAGGTACCAAAACATTTCTGCAGCATTGAAGGTCCCCAAGAACAGTGGCCTCCATCATTCTTAAATGGAAGAAGTTTGGAACCACCAAGACTCTTCCTAGAGCTGGCTGCCCGGCCAAACTGAGCAATCGGGGGAGAAGGGCCTTGGTCAGGGAGGTGACCAAGAACCCGATGGTAACTCTGACAGAGTTCCTCTGTGGAGATGGGAGAACCTTCCAGAAGGACAAACATCTCTGCAGCACTCCACCAATCAGGCCTTTATGGTAGAGTATCCAGATGGAAGCCACTCCTCAGTAAAAAGCACATGACAGCCCGCTTGGAGTTTGCCAAAAGGCACCAAAAGACTCTCAGACCATGAGAAACAAGATTCTCTGGTCTGATGAAACCAAGATTGAACTCTTTGGCCTGAATTGCAAGCGTCACATCTGGAGGAAACCTGGCACCATCCCTACTGTGAAGCGTGGTGGTGGCAGCATCATGCTGTGGGGATGTTTTTCAGTGGCAGACACTGGGAGACTAGTCAGGATCGAAGGAAAGATGAACGGAGCTAAGTATAGAGATCCTTGATGAAGACCTGCTCCAGAGCGCTCATGACCTCAGACTGGGGTGAGGGATCATCTTCCAACAGGACAACGACCCTAAGCACACAGCCAAGACAACGCAGGAGGGGCTTCAGGACAAGTCTCTTAATGTCCTTGAGTGGCCTAGTCAGAGCCCGTACTTGAACCTGATCGAACCTCCTCTGGATAGACCTGAAAATAGCTGTGCTGCAATACTCCTCGTCCAACTTGACAGAGCTTGAGAGGATCTGCAGAGAAGAATGGGAGAAACTCCCCAAATACAGGTGTGCCAAGCTTGTAGCGTCTTACCCAAGAAGCCTCTAGGCTGTAATAGCTGCTTAAAGTACTTCAACAAAGTACTGAGTAAAGGGTCTGAATACTTATGTAAATGAAAAAAAAATTTAGCACCTGTTTTTGCTTTGTCATTTTGGGCTATTGTGTGTAGATAGAGAGGGGAAACTAATTAATCATTTTTCGAATAAGGCTGTAAAGTAACAAAGTGGAAAAAGTCAAGGGGTCTGAATACTTTCTGAACACACTGTATTTTCCACCTAATGATGAACCAGGATTGAATTGGTTGTGCTTTTAATATGGGTTGCCACAGAGATGGGTCAGGAGATAACAGACAAGGGCTTAAGGAGGGGCTTTGAAGTAAACACAATAGATTCTCCCTCTGGCATTTCCTATGCCAGAAGTGCAGAGACAGAGAGATGCAAGACACCAGTTCACAACAGGTTCAGTTATTTCTCTATTGCAAGCCAATCCGTTGGAATTTGCTCCCACTCAAAGTGGGATATTAGATGGTGTTATAACATTACATTGTATTATCAACGTATGCAGATTTTTACTAGGCCTAATCCCTGAAGAAAAAGGCTTCTTCCTTACCCCTCAGAAGGGAGAGGGACAACAACTCATGCCCCCCCACCACCATTACTATTCCCTGTTCCCTTCTATACACCCATATGTTGTTGTCCCTTCTCTTAGGCCAGCTGAGCTGCATCTCCTTCCCCCGGCATGAGGAGGAGTTCCTGCAAAGCAATGTGGGCAGCGCCATCTACATCCTGGTACTTGGTCAGGACTGTGCCGCGCGCTACCAGCTGCTCAACTGCCTGCTGGGGGAGCGGCTCTTGCCCCTTGGGCCAGAGGCGGGCGAGGCCTGCGATGGCGTCCAAGGCACCTCCTGCAAGAGGAGGAAGCTGTGCTTCACCCACGGGCGGCAGACGCGACTCAGCCTGGCGCTGCCCGGCCAGTATGAGCTGGTGCACCAGCTGGCGGCCCACTGCGGGCGCTGGGATACGGTTCCCCGGGAGGACCTGGAGATCCAGGAGGAGTGTGAGGACCCCGCCCATAGGCTGGCTGAGCTGGAGATCACCCTGCACCACCCTCTGCTACAGGTATACCTACATTTGCACATGCGAGGAGGATTCCGATGGTGGGAGTCTTGTTTATGTATTTGCAATGTAAGCCTACAGGAGAAATGGTCAAAGGTCCTTTTTACTTATTGGTATGCTCATTGACGTTACAGTTTTGATTTGATAAATGCCTGATTTGTTGGCTCGCATGAGAGTGAGTCTTTTGAGTTTTTGGCTTTGATTGATGATACTGTTATCTCACTGATGATATGTTAGTTCTCTCTCTTATGGGAACTAGAATGGTAGGCTTGTTTTTAATCGTTCTCTCCAGGCTGGTAACATAGAGTAGATCAGTCCCCATGTTAGTCAGAGCTTTCCCTCTGGCACCAGAGGTTACTTACGGAGGACTAGTGGACTCCTCTACCAGGTGGACAGACACAGCCCATCTTGCTCGGCTGACTAACATGCCTTGGTTTGTGGATTGCACTGTGCTTGCTTGTTGTCACGTGCGGGTTGAGAAAAGTGGCGCTTAATCCTTCAAACAAAGGCCTTGCTTAGCCGGTCGCCATGGAAGCCAGGCTCCTGACAGCCCTGAGACGTATGCGTTATCTAGGCCCTGCCTGCACTGCCTTATAGTCCGCCCGGCCCCCCGCCCACCCTCACCTTACGTAATGGCACTGGGCTGGTACGATTCACATGACCGGGGCACATAAGGAAAAAACTTCCAAAGTTAAACCCTTCACTGCGATGAGGAAGTTGCCATGGTTACGACTGGATCCTTCCAGCAGGGCACTGTTTGTTATCCCTTGTCATAATTTGCTGCCTGTGTTTTCTTTTATTTCTGTGTTTTGCCAAATTCATTATGATCGTAAGCTTCTTATTTGGAGCACAAATTCTGTCTTGTATGTAATGTTTCTGACGCTTGTCAACCTAATTCATCTTGTCATGATAATGCAAACGCATGTGCCAGGTTGGGTAGGCTAGGCTGTGGTGTATTTAATAATGTAGTCAGAGCAGTAGTTCAAAGAGCTGCTGCTGCTGTTTAATCAGGGGGGCTAGAGGCTGGCAGGCAGGGAAGCAGCTCTCAGCCCACTGTGACATTCACACAGCCATGGCAGAATCAGAGCGCCCTGTTTTGGGAGGCCAGGAGATAAAAGGGCTAACTCATTAATTACCCTCCCCTCCTCTGGGCTCCCCACCCCTCTCTCCCCAGGTTAGCCACACAGTGACACACATGACTGGGAGAGTGCTAACCTATGTATGGATGCATTTCTCAGATAACCTCCCCGACATCAGTCTGCCACAAGTTCATATAGCCTAGAATGTCAGGCTTGTTTTCAACAATGGATCGAGACATCTTTAGCATAGACTCTCCAAGAATGCTGTTATTGGATCATACCAGTTTGAAGTGACAAACATTTATTAGGAACATTAGAAATTTGAAAGCTTTTTAGATGTGTTTCTATATCTAAAGAATGTTTTCGACTGAGAATAAAAAATGATTGCTTACATATGCAGATTGTGGGTTGCAACCGTCCATTATTGTCTGATATAGGGGTTAATCAATTTGAATTCAATCACTTTTTGACAGCCTCCCTTAATAATAATAATAATAGTACTTTTGAGGGGTGCTTATATTTGTCCTGTTGCTGGAATTTTGTTGTTGTTGCATATCCCAAGTACCCCTGAAACACCCACAGTGAGCCTCAGGACTACCTGGCATGATGACTCCTTGCTGTCCCCAGTCCACCTGGCCGTGCTGCTGCTCCAGTTTCAACTGTTCTGCCTGCGGCTATGGAACCCTGACCTGTTCACCGGACATGCTACCTGTCCCAGACCTGCTGTTTTCAACTCTCTAGAGACAGCAGGAGCAGTAGAGATACGCTTGATGATCGGCTATGAAAAGCCAACTGACATTTACTCCTGAGGTGCTGACTTGTTGCACCCTCGACAACTACTGTGATTATTATTATTTGACCATGCTGGTCATTTATGAACATTTGAACATCTTGGCCATGTTCTGTTATAATCTCCACCCGGCACAGCCTGAAGAGGACTGGCCACCGCTCATAGCCTGGTTCCTCTCTAGGTTTCTTCCTAGGTTTTGGCCTTTCTAGGGAGTTTTTCCTAGCCACCCTGCTTCTACACCTGCATTGCTTGCTGTTTGGGGTTTTAGGCTGGGTTTCTGTACAGCACTTTGAGATATCAGCTGATGTAAGAAGGGATAGTAAGAAGGGATATATATAAATACATTTGATTTGATTTGAGTGGGGTCACAGCCAGGGTTGCCATTGTGGAGCAATTGGGGTTAAGTGCCTTGCGCAAGGGCACTGCAACAGATTTTTTTCACCTTGTCGGTTCCGGTATTTGAACCAGCAACCTTTTTGATTCAAGCAAAACTTTCCATACATATTTGCCCATGGAAGAAGTGGTCAGAAAGTGACTTTTTGGATAAAGGTGCTCAAAGTTGACCCATTTTGCATACCCACCATACCAGGAGACATCCATGTCTCTTCATCACTGGAAAAGATAAACGGTTGAGTTTGATATCATTTTAAAAATCTTACAAACAGGGTTGTCAAACTATTTTATAATTTTTTGAATTTTATTGTCATTATCTAAAAACGTGTAAACTCCGGTTTTGCACATGTTGTAGCTACTTTACATTATCTAAGTTGTTTTGTTGTACCTGCCATTGGTTGAGGCACAACATGCTCTCGAATACAGGGTGGGGGTAATTTCAATCATAGAAATAGGTCCATTCTATGAATTTGATCCCGTTAGACCACTGCAATTTAGCTGGCACACTATTGAAATGCACATTTTATTGACATGGCTGCCGGTCCACCCACGTCAAATGTCAACTTAAATGGTCATGTCTATTCTATCACCTTTATTTTCTATGATTTCAATAGGTTTCCTATGGAGAATTGACAGTATAATTTAAAACAACAGATGTTCCCATTCAAGTCAACATTCTCTGATGTGTGGACCTCCATCCATCTTTGTGATACAAAAGTAGAAATTTCAATGTTATTCCCATTTGAATACGTTTATCAGCCAAAACATGACACCCACCCTGTATTCCAGAGCATTTTGCGTCTGAACCGGTTGCGGGCACAACACAACCTCAGATGATGAAGATTACGGGTATGAGAATATAAAAACATCTGAGTTCACGTGTTTTTAGATGGTTGACGTTAAAGATTAGAAAATGTAATTTTTTATTAACACATTTTTCCAGTAACTATAAAATAGTTTGACAGCGCTGTTTGTAAGCTTTTAAATGATATCCATCTTAACTGTTTATCTTTTCCAGTGTTGATGATATGGATGTCTCATTGTATGCAAAATAGGTCAACTTTTTGCACCTTTATCTCTTTAATGTTTTGGCATTCAGGTCCAAAAAGTCACTTTCTGACCACTTCTACACTGGGCAAATATGTATGGAAGGTTTTGTTCAAATCAAAAGGGGTGCTGTCAAAAAGTGATTGAATTCAGGGGCCTCCCGGGTGGCGCAGTGGTCTAGGGCACTGCATCGCAGTGCTAGCTGCGCCACCAGAGTCTCTGGGTTCGCGCCCAGGCTCTGTCGCAGCCGGCCGCGACCGGGAGGTCCGTGGGGCGACGCACAATTGGGCTAGCGTCGTCCGGGTTAGGGAGGGTTTGGCCGGTAGGGATATCCTTGTCTCATCGCGCTCCAGCGACTCCTGTGGCGGGCCGGGTGCAGTGCGCGCTAACCAAGGGGGCCAGGTGCACGGTGTTTCCTCCGACACATTGGTGCGGCTGGCTTCCGGGTTGGAGGCGCGCTGTGTTAAGAAGCAGTGCGGCTTGGTTGGGTTGTGCTTCGGAGGACGCGTGGCTTTCGCCCTTCGTCTCTCCCGAGCCCGTACGGGAGTTGTAGCGATGAGACAAGATAGTAATTACTAGCGATTGGATACCACGAAAAATTGGGGATAAAAAATAAAATAAAAAAGTGATTGAATTCAAATGGATTTACCCATAAGGGTGATAAAATAGTCTTCAAAATATCCCATAGATATTCAGCAGTTGGACTACATTTGGAAATTGACTGCATTATGGCAATTCAAACTTTCTAGTTATTTTGATTGGTCGTGAAGAAATGTTTGCACGCTATCTTTGTTCTAAAGAGACTGCTCAGTTGGCCAAAGCTCTTGTTTCTTGGAGACGGGACTGACTGTCTCCTTTGTGTGGCTGTGTTAGTCATTTCTCTCTCTCTCGCTCTTTTACAGTCTGCCCCCCCCCCCTCCATTTCTCTTCCTCTTTCCCTCGCACGCTCTCTCGTTCTATTTCTGTGGCTGTTACTGTATAATTAATCAAACGTGGAGTGAAAATGTTTTCTTGCTTGGGTTTCTGTTGCCCTCCCATACCCTTTCCCATGACCAGGCAGGTCTGTGTTTGTTTTTATGGTGGATGGCACTGGCAGCACATACTACGTCTGAGTTTTGTCCCAGTTAGAAAAACAATAATGTGACTGGTAGTAGTGTATGTGGGTGCCAATGAGGATTGGATAAATATTGTGTACTACCCTGCATGTTTACTCAACCTAGGAATCTTTTTATTTAAACTCCAGTACAAAAATGAGTGTAAGGACATTTCTCATGCAAGAGAATGATACTTTTGTTGATACAGGTAACTGCCAAAATAAAGGAAGCACTTGAGTAAATGAGGGATCTGGTTGCTCTTGTATGGTGTGGGATTCATTTTCCTACCATGGTTTAGGTCCATTGAACCCTTTAAAGGGTAAGGTAAACACCAATAAATACACAGCCATTCAGAGTGGTCACTTTCAATCTATGGCGAATAATTTATTTCCTGATGGGGTTGTCTCTTCCAGGATGACAATGCCCCCATCCACAGGGCACGAGTGGTCACTGAATGGTTAGATGAGCATGAAAATGATGTTAACCATATGCCATGGCCGTCTCAGTCACCAGATCTCAACCCAATTGAACACCTATAAGAAATTCTGGAGTGGCTCCTGAGACAGCGTTTTTCACCACCATCAACAAAACACCAAATTATGGAATTTCTCATGGAAGAATGGTATCACCTCCCTACAATAGAGTTCCAGACACTTGTAGAATGTATGCCACGGTGCATTGAATCTGTTCTGGCGGCTTGTGGTGGCCCAACGCCCTATTAACACATGTATTATTATTATTTAGGCATTTTTCATGATTTATACAGATAACACAGACAGAACAGGTAGAGGGCAAAACGCACACGGATCCCCTATCAAATCCAATCCCCCCCCCCATGCTTTAACAGCAGAGCCCAACTCCAAAACCAGACTTAAAGCAGGCATGATATACAGTGAGTAATATAACAACAACAAAAAAACAAAGATATTATAAAACAAAGAATAAAAATAGTGATACAAATTCTAATTTGGGTTGGTTTATGGAGTTGTGAAATTAGCTGGTTTCATGTCTTTTACAAGAGATAGGAAAGGTTGTCAGATATTATAAAATGTGATTGCAGATCCCCTAATGGAGTAGCATATTTTCTCTAGCTTGAGATGTTGGATAAAGGAAGTTATGCAATGGTTAAAAGTAAGAGGGAACCGATCTTTCCACTTAAATAGTAGAAGATGTCTAGCTAGAAGAGTAGTACATGCCAGCATGTTGCCATAGAACTGTTTAGAGGGTCCTCCTGTGGTGCCACTCAATAGAACTGTTTAGAGGGGCCTCCAGTGGTGCCACTCCCAATAATGCAATAAAGGCAGAAGGTTTCACAGGTCTCGCTAAAATTGATATCCATAAATCTGTCGATTTCGGACATGTCCAAAACATGTGCAATAAAGTGTCAGGAGTTTGCTTATATCAGTCACAAGTGAGATCTATTTCTGGTCTAATCTTGGATTATTTAGCCTTTGAACAATGCAGCCGATTTAACTATTTTAAATTGAATTACAGCATGTCTTAGACATATAGATGAAGAATGTATTCTCAGAAGCATATTCTGCCAAATTTAATCTGAAAGTTGTTCACCTAAATACTCTTCCCATTGGTTCTTACGAGTTCAGGGAATCCAGATTGTGCTAGTTTAACGTATAGATCAACCTTATGCCCCCTTTGATATAAGGGTTCACTTTAAAAAATATAATCTAGGTGGGAGTGATGGGAAGTGATTAGTGTATGAAGATACAAAACTACGCAATTGTAGGTATCTAAAGAAAGGGGATCTAAGAATATTGAACTTTTGTACTAACTGTTCAAAAGATGCAGAATCAAATCAAATGTATTTGTCACATACACATGGTTAGCAGGTGTTAATGCAAGTGTAGCGAAATGCTTGTGCTTCTAGTTCCGACCATGCAGTAATATCTAACAAGTAATATAACCTAACAATTTCACAACAACTACCTTATAGGAATGAATACGAATATGTTCATAAAAATATATAAATGAGTGATGGCCGAACGGCATAGGCAAGATGCAGTAGATGGTATAGAGTACAGTATATACATATGAGATGAGTAATGTAAGGTATGAATACATATGAAGTGGCATTGTTTAAAGTGGCTAGTGATACATTTAATTACATCAAGATGTAGTAGATCCTATAGCGTACAGTATATACATATGAGATGAGTAATGTAGGGTAAGTAAACATTTAAATAATATAAAGTTGCTAGTGATAAATTGATTACATACATTTTTTCATTATTAAAGTGGCTGGAGTTGAGTCAGTATGTTGGCAGCAGCCACTCAATGTTAGTGATGGCTGTTTAACAGTCTGATGGCCTTGAGATAGAAACTGTTTTTCAGTCTTGGTCCCCGCTTTGATGCACCTGTACTGACCTCGCCTTCTGGATGGTAGCGGGGTGAACAGGTGAACTCGGGTGGTTGTTGTCCTTGATTATCTTTTTGGCCTTCCTGTGACATCGGGTGGTGTAGGTGTCCTGGAGGGCAGGTAGTTTGCACCTGGTGATGCGTTGTGCAGACCTCACTACCCTCTGGAGAGCCTTCCGGTTATGGGCGGAGCAGCTGCCGTACTAGGCGGTGATACAGCCCGACAGGATGCTCTCGATTGTGCATCTGTAGAAGTTTGTGAGTGCTTTTGGTGACAAGCCGAATTACTTCAGCCTCCTGAGATTGAAGAGGCGCTGCTGAGCCTTCACCACGCTGTCTGTGTGGGTGGACCATTTCAGTTTGTCCGTGATGTGTACGCCGAGGAACTTAACTCTCCACCCTCTCCACTACTGTCCCGTCAATGTAGATAGGGGGCTGCTCCCTCTGCTGTTTCCTGAAGTCCACAATCATCTCCTTTGTTTTGTTGACATTGAGTGTGAGGTTATTTTCCTGACACCACACTCCGAGGGCCCTCACCTCCTCCCTGTAGGCCGTTTCGTTGTTGGTAATCAAGCCTACCACTGTAGTGTTGTCTGCAAACTTGATGATTGAGTTGGAGGCATGCATGGCCACGCAGTCGTGGGTGAACAGGGTGTACAGGAGAGGGCTGAGAACGCAACCTTGTGGGGACCCAGTTTTGAGGATCAGCGGGGTGGAGATGTTGTTACCTACCCTCACCACCTGGGGCAGCCCATCAGGAAGTCCAGGACCCAGTTGCACAGGGCGGAGTCAAGACCCAGGGTGACGAGTTTGGAGGGTACTATGGTGTTAAATGCTGAGCTGTAATCGATGAACAGCATTCTTACATAGGTATTCCTCTTGTCCAGATGGGTTAGGGCAGTGTGATGGCGATTGCGTCATCTGTGGACCTATTGGGGCGGTAAGCAAATTGGAGTGGGTTTAACATGTTTAAATGTTTTACTCACGTTGGCCACAGTGAAGGAGAGCCCGCAGGTTTTGGTAGCTGGCCGTGTCAGTGGCACTGTATTGTCCTCAAAGCGAGCAAAAAAGTTGTTTAGTCTGTCTGGGAGCAAGGCATCGTGATCCGCGACGGGGCTGGTTTTTCTTTTGTAGTCCCTGCCACATACCTCTCGTGTCTGAGCCGTTGAATTGCGACTCCACTTTGTCTCTGTACTGACGCTTAGCTTGTTTGATTGCCTTGTGGAGGGAATAGCTACACTTATTGTATTCGGTCATGTTTCCGGGTCACCTTGCACTGGTTAAAAGCAGTGGTTCGTGTGTTCAGTTTTGCACAAATTCTGCCATCAATCCACGGTTTCTGGTTGGGGAATGTTTTAATAGACGCTGTGGGTACAACATCACCAATGCACTTGTTAATAAACTCGCACACCGAATCAGCGTATTCATCAATGTTGTTGTTCGCCGCAATGCGGAACATATCCCAGTCACGTGATCGAAGCAATCTTGAAGCGTGGAATCCGATTGGTCGGACCAGCGTTGAACTGATCTGAGCGCGGGTGCTTCCTGTTTTAGTTTCTGTCTATAGGCTGGTAGCAACAAAATGGAGTCGTGGTCAGCTTTTCAGAAGGGAGGGCGGGGGAGGGCCTTATATGCGTTGCGGAAGTTAGAATAACAGTGGTCTAGGGTTTTGCCAGCCCTGGTAGCACAATCGATATGCTGATAGAATTTGGGGAGCCTTGTTTTCAGATTATCCTTGTTAAAATCCCCAGCTACAATAAATGCAGCCACAGGATATGTGGTTTCCAGTTTACATAGAGTCCAATGAAGTTCTTTCAGGGCCATCGATGTGTCTGCTTGGGGGGGGGAATATACACGACTGTGATTATGATTGAAGAGAATTCTCTTGGTAGATAATGCAGTCGGCATTTGATTGTGAGGAATTCTAAGTCAGGTGAACAAAAGGACTTGAGTTCCTGTATGTTGTTATGATCACACCACGTCTCGTTAATCATAAGGCATACACCCCCGCCCTTCTTCTTACCAGAGAGATGCTTGTTTCTGTCAGCGCGATGCGTGAAGAAACCAGGTGGCTGTACTGACTCAGATAGCGTGTCTCGAGTGATTCATGTTTCCGTGAAACAAAGAATGTTACAGTCTCGGATGTCTCTTTGGAATGCTACCTTTGCTCGGATTTCGTCTACCTTGTTGTCAAGAGACTGGACATTGGCGAGTAGTATGCTCAGGAGCTGTGCGCGATGAGCCCGTCTACGGAGCCTGACCAGAAGACCGCTCCGTCTGCCCCTTCTACAGCGTCGTTGCTTTGGGTTGCCGGCTGGGATCCGATCCATTGTCCTGGGTGGTAGGCCAAACGGAGGATCCGCTTCGGGAAAGTCGTATTCCTGGTCGTAATGTTGGTGAGTTGACGTTGCTCTTATATCCAATAGTTCCTCCCGACTGTATGTAATTAAACCTAAGATTACCTGGGGTAACAATGTAAGAAATAACACATAAAAAAACGAAATACTGCATAGTTTCCTAGGAACGCGAAGCGAGGCGGCCATCTCTGTCGTTCAGTGAGGAGATCCCTTTTCCAAGATAAGAAACACCCAGTCTAGTGTTTCCTTTATTTTGGCAGTTACCTGTAGGTGTTTTATGTTTCCACAACATTTATATACGTGTTGATGAGTGCTGCTATGACCATTTCAATGATTAAAGTATATTCCCTGCTCTGTCAGGAGGCTAAAATCATGGTGGTGCCATGCCCCAGTGTCCAGCCCATTGAGGAGGCCCTAGAGGACTGTACGCGTAACGCGGTTCCCATCATGCTCTACGCCCTCAACCAGGATACCCTCACTGCCGAACAGGTGGCTGAGCTAAGGAAAGTCAAAGAGATGCTCCTCTTCCCCATCTGCTTCGTCCGTATCCCTGCCACTCCGCCTGAGGCCTCCCCCGAGCCCAGCCGGCGCCTAGAGAGGGAGAGGAGCCCCCTCTACAAGCAGCTGCTGTCCCTGGGCTTCCTCAGCACTCCCGTGGGGAACTGTTCCTGCGGAGCCCCCTCCCAAACGCCTAGCCCGGCCATCAAGCCCCAGAGTGTTCTGGGGGAGACCTTTGAGAGGCTGCACCGCCTCCTGGTGACCTTTGCTCGCCAGGTACTCCACAACCAGCAGGTGGAGGTTGCTAACCTGCTCAATGGGGTGCACTGCCGTTGCCTTGACCTCTTCATCAACCAGGTCAGTAGGGGGACAGCTGTGTCTGGAGGAAATAATCAGCCAATCAATTAGCTAATCAAATAAAATCTGTATAGCTTCACAAAATGTATAACTGAAACTTGTTTAATTTGAAGGCATAACTACAGTAGGGAGAAATTACTCTGACTATGTAGTGGTGTCAAAGACGTACTTTTCCTCCTCTCCCCGGCTGCAGGCATTTGACATGCAGAGGGACCTGCAGATCACGCCGCGGCGGCTGGAGTACACACGGGAGAAGGAGGGCGAGCTGTTCATCTCCCTGATGGCCATCGCCAACCGCAAGCAGGAGGAGATGAAAGAGATGATCGTGGAGACGCTGAGCAGCATGAAGGAGCAGCTGCTGGAGGACGCTGCCAACCTGGAGTTCACAGGTACACTGCCTGACACAGGTCAAAGGTCAAATCTAAAGACTGATACTGTAAAATGTCTCTGAGATCATGGCATACTATAGTAAAAATACCTTAATAGTTAATGTGGGCGACACAGCCAAAGACACAATAAGTGGAGAGAGACCAGAGAGAGAGAGACCAGAGAGAGAGAGACCAGAGAGAGAGAGACCAGAGAGAGAGAGACCAGAGAGAGAGAGACCAGAGAGAGAGAGACCAGAGAGAGAGAGACCAGAGAGAGAGAGACCAGAGAGAGAGAGACCAGAGAGAGAGAGACCAGAGAGAGAGAGACCAGAGAGAGAGAGACCAGAGAGAGAGAGACCAGAGAGAGAGAGACCAGAGAGAGAGAGACCAGAGAGAGAGAGACCAGAGAGAGAGAGACCAGAGAGAGAGAGACCAGAGAGAGAGAGACCAGAGAGAGAGAGACCAGAGAGAGAGAGACCAGAGAGAGAGAGACCAGAGAGAGAGAGACCAGAGAGAGAGAGACCAGAGAGAGAGAGACCAGAGAGAGAGAGACCAGAGAGAGAGAGACCAGAGAGAGAGAGACCAGAGAGAGAGAGACCAGAGAGAGAGAGACCAGAGAGAGAGAGACCAGAGAGAGAGAGACCAGAGAGAGAGAGACCAGAGAGAGAGAGACCAGAGAGAGAGAGACCAGAGAGAGAGAGACCAGAGAGAGAGAGACCAGAGAGAGAGAGACCAGAGAGAGAGAGACCAGAGAGAGAGAGACCAGAGAGAGAGAGACCAGAGAGAGAGAGACCAGAGAGAGAGAGACCAGAGAGAGAGAGACCAGAGAGAGAGAGACCAGAGAGAGAGAGACCAGAGAGAGAGAGACCAGAGAGAGAGAGACCAGAGAGAGAGAGACCAGAGAGAGAGAGACCAGAGAGAGAGAGACCAGAGAGAGAGAGACCAGAGAGAGAGAGACCAGAGAGAGAGAGACCAGAGAGAGAGAGACCAGAGAGAGAGAGACCAGAGAGAGAGAGACCAGAGAGAGAGAGACCGGAGAGAGAGAGACCGGAGAGAGAGAGACCGGAGAGAGAGAGAGAGACCGGAGAGAGAGAGAGAGACCAGAGAGAGAGAGACCGGAGAGAGAGACCGGAGAGAGAGAGAGAGACCGGAGAGAGAGAGAGAGACCGGAGAGAGACCGGAGAGAGACCGGAGAGAGACCGGAGAGAGACCGGAGAGAGACCGGAGAGAGACCGGAGAGAGACCGGAGAGAGAGAGACCGGAGAGAGAGAGAGACCGGAGAGAGAGAGAGACCGGAGAGAGAGAGAGACCGGAGAGAGAGAGAGACCGGAGAGAGAGAGACCGGAGAGAGAGAGACCGGAGAGAGAGAGACCGGAGAGAGAGAGACCGGAGAGAGAGAGACCGGAGAGAGAGAGAGACCGGAGAGAGAGAGAGACCGGAGAGAGAGAGAGACCGGAGAGAGACCAGAGAGAGAGAGAGAGAGAGAGACCGGAGAGAGAGAGAGACCGGAGAGAGACCGGAGAGAGACCAGAGAGAGAGAGAGACCGGAGAGAGACGAGAGAGAGACCGGAGAGAGAGAGAGACCGGAGAGAGGAGAGAGAGAGAGAGAGAGAGACCGGAGAGAGACCAGAGAGACCGGAGAGAGACCAGAGAGACCGGAGAGACCGGAGAGAGACCAGAGAGACCGGAGAGAGACCAGAGAGACCGGAGAGAGACCAGAGAGAGAGAGAGACCAGAGAGAGAGAGAGACCAGAGAGAGAGAGAGACCGGAGAGAGACCGGAGAGAGACCGGAGAGAGAGAGAGACCGGAGAGAGACCGGAGAGAGAGAGAGACCGGAGAGAGACCGGAGAGAGAGAGAGACCGGAGAGAGACCGGAGAGAGAGAGAGACCGGAGAGAGACCGGAGAGAGACCAGAGAGAGAGAGAGAGACCGGAGAGAGACCGGAGAGAGGGACAGACCGGAGAGCGGGGTGAGAGAGAGAGCGAGCTTGTTCCAAGATGGCGTAGTAGTCGGACGTGTTTTTGTTGTTGTCCCGTGTAAATATCGTTTATTCCCTCGTATATATTTTAATCTCACTTTCCATCTACGGACTGAATATACTCTCACCCAATGTGGTACGGATCTGCTATTTTTATACTTTAGAACCTTAACGCCCATCAGAAGCTAGCCAGCTTACTAGCTAGTAGTCAATTAGCCAATGCTAGCGGTCTTCACCATTAACTCGGACACCAGCAAGCCTCAGCTAGGTCAATACCTGCATGTCTGCACAGCACGATATCAACCCAGAGCATATCGGACTGCTTTTTCTCTACCACATCTCCAGATTCCTACCGCAAGCTCTGAACCTTTACACCGGATCATCTCAGATAGCTAGCTACAATCCGAGTGGCTACTCCTGGCTAACGTCTCTGTCCCGAAGCAAGCACCAGTTAGCCTTGAGCTAACCTCGAGCTAGGCCCATCTCCCGGCTAGCTGAAGAGGTCAGCCAGCCAATTCTTGGGCTACAATACCTCTTTTGCCAATTGGCCTGGACCCTTTACTGCTGGCACCGAGCCCTGACGATCCATCACGACTGATCTGCTGACGTAATCGTCCGAGGTGGTTTCAACAGGCTCTTCCGTTAAGAACGTAGCCGGAGGCCCATCTGCTAGCCCCGGCCCGCTAGCTGTCTGAATCGCCGTGTCTCCAGCTCGCCTAGCGTAGTAGCGACTACTGAATCGGCTCCCTGACACACCTATTGCTACTCATTGGAACCTATGATCACTCGGCTACACATGCCTCTCCCTAATGTCAATATGTCTTGTCTATTCCAGTTTTGGTTCATGATTGTCTCAATTCACTGTAGAGCCCCCAGCCCTGCCCAACATGCCTTAGATAGCCCTTTTGTTCCACCCCCCACACATGCAGTGACCTCACCCTGGCTTAACTGGTGGCTCTAGAGACAAAACCTCTCCCATCGTCACTCAATGCCTAAGTTTACCTCCACTCTACTCACATCCTACCATACCCTTGTCTTTACATTATGCCTTGAATCTATTCTTCCACACCAGGAAATCTGCTCCTTTTATTCTCTGTTCCCAACGCACTAGACAACCAGTTCTTATGGACTTTAGCCGTACCCTTATCCTACTCCTCCTCTGGTGATTTAGATGTTAACCCAGCCCCCAGCACCACTCCCATTTTCCAGGCACTCTCATTTGTTGACTTCTGTAACCATAAAAGCCTTGGTTTCATGCATGTTAACATTAGAAGCCTCCTCCCTAAGTTTGTTTTATTCACTGCTTTTGCACACTCCGCCAACCCGGATGTCCTAGCCGTGTCTGAATCCTGGCTTAGGAAAGCCACCAAATATCCAGAAATTTCTATCCCCAGCTACAACATTTCCCGACAAGATAGAACTGCCAAAGGGGGCGGAGTTAGCCTGCAGAGGGAGGCTTCTACTTTTAAAAATCCACCTTTCCAGAAACAAGTCTCTCATCGTTGCCGCTTGTTATAGACTCAGCCCTCAGCTGTGCCCTGGACACCATATGTGAATTGATTGCCCCCCATCCATCTTCAGAGTTCGTACTGTTAGGTGACCTAAACTGGGATATGCTTAACACCCCGGCCGTCCTACAATCTAAGCTAGATGCCCTCAATCTCACACAAATTATCAAGGAACCTACCAGGTACAACCCTAAATCCGTAACCATGGGCACCCTCATAGATATCATCCTGACCAACTTGCCCTCTAAATACACCTCTGCTGTCTTCAACCAGGATCTCAGCGATCACTGCCTCATTGCCTGCGTCCGTAGTGGGTCCGCGGTCAAACGACCACCCCTCATCACTGTCAAACGCTCCCTAAAACACTTCATCAAGCAGGCCTTTCTAATCGACCTGGCGCGGGTATCCTGGAAGGATATTGACCTCATCCCGTCAGTAGAGGATGCCTGGTGGTTCTTTAAAAGTGCTTTCCTCACCATCTTAAATAAGCATGCCCCATTCAAAAAATGTAGAACTAAGAACCGATATAGCCCTTGGTTCACCCCAGACTTGGCTGCTCTTGACCAGCATAAAAACACCCTGTGGCATACTGCACTAGCTTCGAATAGTCCCCGCGATATGCAACTTTTCAGGGAAGTCAGGAACCAATACACACAGTTAGGAGACACTGTAAAGTCCATGGAGAATAAGAGTACCTCCTCCCAGCCGCCCACTGCACTGAGACTAGGAAACACTGTCACCACTGATAAATCCACGATAATCGATAATTTCAATAGGCATTTCTTTACGGCTGGCCATGCTTTCCACCTGGCTACCCCAACCCTTTCCAACAGCTCAGCCCCCCCGCTTCTCCTTCACCCAAATCCAGACAGCTGATGTTCTGAAAGAGCTGCAAAATCTGGATCCCTACAAAGCAGCTGGGCTAGACAATCTGGAACCTCTCTAAAATTATCTGCCAAAATTGTTGCAACCCCTATTACTAGCCTATTCAACCTCTCGTATCGTCTGAGATCCCCAAAGATTGGAAAATTGCTGCGGTCATCCCCCTCTTCAAAGGGGGAGAGACTCTAGACCCAAACTGCTACAGACCTATATCCATCCTGCCCTGCCTTTCTAAAGTCTTTGAAAGCCAAGTGAACAAACAGATCACCGACCATTTCGAATCCCACCGTACCTTCTCCGCTATACAATCTGGATTCCGAGCTGGTCACGGGTGCACCTCAGCCACGCTCAAGGTCCTAAACAATATCATAACCGCCATCGATGAAAGACAGTACTGTGCAGCCGTCTTCATCGACCTGTTCAAGGCTTTTAACTCTGTCAATCACTGTATTCTTATCGGCAGACTCAACAGCCTTGGTTTCTCAAATGACTGCCTTGCCTGGATCACCAACTACTTCTCAGATGGAGTTCAGTGTGTCAAATCGGAGGGCCTGTTGTCCGGACCTCTGGCAGTCTCTATGGGGGTGCCACAGGGTTCAATTCTCGGACCGACTCTTTTCTCTGTATATATCAATGATGTCGCTCTTGCTGCTGGTGATTCTCTGATCCACTTCTACACAGACTGTATACTTCTGTATACTTCTGGCCCTGGGATAGGACACTGTGTTAACAAACCTACAAACGAGCTTCAATGCCATTGAACACTCCTTCCGTGGCCTCCAACTGCTTTTAAATGCTAGTAAAACCAAATGCATGCTCTTCAACCGATTGCTGACCGCACCCGCCCGCCTGACTAGCATCATTACTCTGGACGGTTCTGACTTAGAATATGTGGAAAACTACAAATACCTAGGTGTCTGGCTAGACTGTAAACTCTCCTTCTAGACTCACATTAAGCATCTCCAATCCAAAATGAAATCTAGAATCGGCTTCCTATTTCACAACAAAGCATCCATGACTCATGCTGCCAAACATACCTTCGTAAAACTGACTATCCTACCGATCCTTGACTTCGGCGATGTCATTTACAAAATAGCCTCCAATACTCTACTCAGCAAATTGGATGCAGTCTATCACAGTGCCATCCGTTTTGTCACCAAAGCCCCATATACTACCCACCACTGTGACCTGTATGCTCTCGTTGGCTGGCCCTCGCTACATATTTGTCGCCAAACCCACTGGCTCCATGTCATCTATAAGTCTTTGCTAGGTAAATCCCCGCCTTATCTCAGCTCACCGGTCACCATAGCAACACCCACCCACAGCAGGCTCTCCAGCATCTATATTTCACTGGTTATCCCCCAAAGCCAACACTTCCTTTGGCCGCCTTTCCTTACAGTTCTCTGCTGCCAATGACTGAAACGAATTGCAAAAATCTCTTAAATCTCCCTCTCTAGCTTTAAGCATCAGCTGTCAGAGCAGCTTACTGATCACTGTACCTGTACACAGCCAATCTGTAAATGGCACACCCAACTACCTCATCCCCATATTGGTATTTATCTTCTTGTTATTTTGCACCCCAGTATCTCTACTTGCACATCATCATCTGCACATCTATCACTCCAGTGTTAATGCTAAATTATAATTATTTCGCCTCTATGGCCTATTTATTGCCTTACCCTCCCTCCCTACTCTTCTACATTTGCACACACTGTATACAGATTTTTTCTATTGTGTTATTGACTTTATGTTTGTTTATGTATAACTCTGTTGTTGTTTGTGTCACACTGCTTTGCTTTATCTTGGCCAGGTCGCAGTTGTAAATGGGAACTTGTTCTCAACTGGCCTACCTGGTTAAATAAAGGTGAAATAAATAAATAAAAGAGACTGACGAGAGAGACCTACCTACCTACCTACCTAGACACAGAGAGAGCGTTTTGAGTTTTTATAAAACCTTTATTTTAAACTAAGGTATTAACACAAATATTGGCACATTACCTTATCAGAAATTACACAACAATTGTGTCCTTCTTAAATAAACATAAAAAGCTAATACATTTAATTAAAAATGATTTACATTAAACTTATTACGTCAACAAAAAAAATTTCCCCTCCTCCACAAAACATTCCACTCCTTCATAAATCCACTTTAATCCTCAATCAATGGGGAGGTCTTTTACAGCCGAGAAGAACTCAACATACACTTTTATTCTCGCTTTTACTAATCCTTTAAAAAACATATCTTACATCCTTACTATTTCCCTTGTCTATCTTATTTTTGCTACTCAGAAAAATAGACATTTTAGCTTGACCCAAAATAAAATGTAACTTAACATTTTATTTTCTGTTTTTTACTATATTGAAACCCCAAAATAAGGTGTTATTGAAAATCTCCCCTACAGCTGTCAACAAAGACTAGTATTTCAAAGAGAGGCTTTATATTCTCACACTCCATAAAACAGTGAAAAATTGTTTCTCTTGTATTACGAAAAGGACATCCATCTCCAACATCTGAATGAATGACATACAAAAGCATTAACTGCAATGATGCCATGCAACACCCTCCATTGCATCACCAGTACCCTTTTGTAATGGTGGCTTGTACATTGCTCTCCATGCTGGCTTTACCTTGTCATCAAGGCCCAGTTTTTTACCCTCCAAGGATTGTCTATTCTATTTTTCAATGTATCTTTATTTAAAACCTTGATGTAACTCCTTCCCATTCACCTAATCCAAACCCACCTCTTCCAACCCTCTCAAATCCAGTACTAAAGCCTTTCTGTCTGACTCTGGGATATTGGGTGTAATCCCTAGTCTGGGAAATGGGGCGTCTTCATTTTGTGCCTTTTTGTAGTAACTCTTGATGATAATCCACTATTCTGCTGACAGAGCCTTCCTGCAACTTTCCAGCAGTTGTCCGACAATCATTCCCGACCTCACCCCCAAATGTTCAGCCACCCGTCCTCCGTCCATTAATGTGGGCCCAGCCATGTCCATTAACTTCCTTAGGGTGACGATTTTGCCCTTCACCAGCATCTTGGAGAAATGTGGAACAGCTTCAGTTGTACAATCCAGTCTTGCCCCAATACACCAGAGGTTCCTCCAACAGCCAATGCACTGATTCAGCCTTAGTGTGTCTGGACACCTTCATTATACTCCAAACCCTAAGAAGGTCTCTGTAAAACGGAGGTACTCCATCCCTAGAAATCTGGCTACTGTTAACCAAAAATAAAGCCTTCTTTAAATCTAATCCCCCTACCTTCTGTAATACCAGACCTGCCACCCATCTCCACACCACATTTTTCAGTCCATAAAGCAACCTTTGAATAAACTGAAACCGGAAAGCAGCATCCCTACTAGCAAGATGTAAAAGACCTTGACCCCCCTCTTTTGACAAATACAAAACACTTTGTGGAACCCAATGATATTTATCCCCCCAAAAATCTACAATAATTGCCTGTATCTTGACCAGAAGGCCAGACGGTGGCTCTAAACATGACAACCGATGCCACAGTGCAGAGGCAACCACATTGTTAACAATAATAGTGTGCATTCCCGACCTATATGACATATGAGAGAGCAACCAACGCCATCTACTCATCCTCCCTTCCACCATTTCAGCCACCCCATTCCAATTTTTTCCCCATTGTCCTCTCTTCCCCTAGGTACACTCCTAGATACTTGAAACCTCCCTTACACCATTCCAACCCCCCTGGCAAAGCCATGATCCTACCAGACCATTCCCAATCTGTAAAGCATACCTTTTTCCCCCAATTTACCTTTGCAGAGGATATTCCCTTAAACCGATCAACTATGAGACTCAAACCATCCACCTCCACTTGATTTTTCACCAAAATAACTACATCAGCATATGCTGAGACGAATAGGAGGAATATCCTCTAAAAGGTACACCCCTTCAATGCGACTTCTAATGCTATTTAGTAGTGGCTCTATAGCGATGGCATTCCGGACAACGAACACCCCTGCCTAATTCCTCTACACACTTTAAAAGGAGCAATCAAGCACTCAATTAACTTTCAATGTCACCATATACCACCCTGATCATGGCAATAAAACCATAGCTGAAACCAAAAGCCTCAAAAGTGGCCCCATAGGAATTGATGTTCAACTCGGTCAAATGCCCTTTCCTGAACAATTGAAATTAGACCAGCATCCAACCCAATAGCCCTAGAGACTTCTCACCAATGCCCCCTGTGCTCCAATGCCCCCCTGTGCTCTCACAAACTTCTCACCAATGCCCCCTGTGCGCTGATACCCAGCAGGTCTGCCAATGTGGCTTTTTTCCTCTTGAGTGCCTGAATATGGCCTCGATCTCCTGTGGTCTCAACTAACGTCAGGAGTTCCACTATTTCAGACTCTAGGGCGTTCATTGATCTGATGATATATCTGGTTATATTCATGGTGTATTGTTACAGAATCTAACTTGCCAAGAGAGATTGTGTTCTCTCACATTAGCCCATGTGTACTGTCTCGTGCCTCCGGCAAATATCACATAGTTCATGTGTTACAATAATGTGTTTTTAAAAAGTCCTTGAGGCTGTATGAGGTTCTTTTTGATTTCTATCTAAGTCACTGACTGTACAGTTAAAATACCCAGCAGGAAATAAATAATCCTCAGTATTACATTTCTCAATGGTATTTGATGTTTCTAAAAAACATACACTGTCAACTGCCACTACTGGGGCATATACATTTATTAAACACATAGTGATATCTCGCTCTAACTTTTAATAACCTCCCCTCATCCTCCTCTTCAACCTCATATGGCAAAGGCAAAACATCTTTTGACAACAGGATGGCCACACCCCCACGTTGAGTTTTTATGACTACACACCACTGTCCCCTCCCACTCCTGTTGCCACATTTTCTATATTAGTATAAGTTTCTTGTTAAAAACTTGTCACGTCCCATTCTCTTTATTAACACATACACTACGGCTCTTTTTTTCTTGTCTCTTGCCCCATTTATGTTTAAAGAAGAAATATTAAAACTGCTCATGGCTGAAAATAGAATGAGAAACAGAACACATCTCTTTACAGAATTAAGGCTGCGACTGACCTCTTTCATTTCCTTTAGAATAGCAATTTCTGGGCTTGTCAAACCTACACCCGTTATTTTTGACATCAGAAACTTTGCTGATTCAATAAACAATTCATTTTAAGGGGGAAAACATTTATTACATTATAATCCTGCATATATTTCTTCCCTTTTGTCAAATTCAAAAATGTACGTACCTTTTCAATCCCATACCTCCCTTCCACCCCATTTCTCTCGCTATTTTGCTGTGACGAATCAGATGCCTCACTCCCGCTATCATTTACATTTACATTTAAGTCATTTAGCAGACACTCTTATCCAGAGCGACTTACAAATTGGTGCATTCACCTTATGATATCCAGTGGAACAACCACTTTACAATAGTGCATCTAAATCTTTTAAGGGAGGGGGGGGTTAGAAGGATTACTTTATCCTATCCTAGGAATTCCTTAAAGAGGTGGGGTTTCAGGTGTCTCCGGAAGGTGGTGATTGACTCCGCTGACCTGGCGTCGTGAGGGAGTTTGTTCCACCATTGGGGTGCCAGAGCAGCGAACAGTTTTGACTGGGCTGAGCGGGAACTGTACTTCCTCAGAGGTAGGGAGGCGAGCAGGCCAGAGGTGGATGAACGCAGTGCCCTTGTTTGGGTGTAGGGCCTGATCAGAGCCTGAAGGTACGGAGGTGCCGTTCCCCTCACAGCTCCGTAGGCAAGCACCATGGTCTTGTAGCGGATGCGAGCTTCAACTGGAAGCCAGTGGAGAGAGCGGAGGAGCGGGGTGACGTGAGAGAACTTGGGAAGGTTGAACACCAGACGGGCTGCGGCGTTCTGGATGAGTTGTAGGGGTTTAATGGCACAGGCAGGGAGCCCAGCCAACAGCGAGTTGCAGTAATCCAGACGGGAGATGACAAGTGCCTGGATTAGGACCTGCGCCGCTTCCTGTGTGAGGCAGGGTCGTACTCTGCGAATGTTGTAGAGCATGAACCTACAGGAACGGGCCACTGCCTTGATGTTAGTTGAGAACTACAGGGTGTTGTCCAGGATCACGCCAAGGTTCTTAGCGCTCTGGGAGGAGGACACAATGGAGTTGTCAACCGTGATGGCGAGATCATGGAACGGGCAGTCCTTCCCCCAGAAGAAACCTGCATCTCAACAACCTGTTTATCCTCAACTGATTTACCATCTCTACCTTCCTCTTAGAATTAGAACCTTCACCACCCCTTAAATTCTTCCTCTTACTCCTCGGTACTTTGAAAACAGTCGTTTCATTTTCCATTGTTTCACTCTCCTCTTGAACTCCCCCCTGCGACCTCAATTGCAGTCTCACCTACTGCTCCCCCCTTTTCCCTGCTTTACCACAACTAGCCCCGTAGCCACATTGCGCTCCTTTCCTATTTCTCCCACCACATCTGCCCACCTTCTCTCTTCTTAGTAGTGCTAGAGCTGCTACTGGGCTCTGCGCACTTGTTCTCTGGACAATTATGCACCAAATACCCCTCTCTTCCACACCCAAAGCATTTCATTGATTCACTAGAAGCGTAGAACACAATCAAACCCATCAATCTTGAAACTGAATGCTAAATTCAGTTCGTCAGTATCCTTCTTTAAAATCATGTGCACTTGTCTCCTATGAGATACGACATGTTTCAGCAAAGGCGATTTGCATCCAAAAATAACCTTTTTTATTGGAGAAACAAGTTGTCCATGAGAACTCTCGCTCCAACACTTCATCTCTAACAAAAAGGAGCATGTTAGAAAGTATAACTTTCTTCGCCGGATTCATACTACCGATGTCTGTGTCTCCCGTAACACAACACCACTCTCAGCTATCGTATTCACAATTTCAATGGAATCTAAGAATATTACTACAGCGCTATTTATCCTTGAGGCTGATTGTATGCTATTATACCCAATGATAGCGCCCACTGCTAAATTACATTCTATTCACCAAACAACCTGTCGCAGCGGGAATCTTCACCCCATGCCGCCGACTAAGTTTTTCAAACTCTACACCTCTACGTGTGACCATGACAACCAGCCTCTCCCGCTTGTTGGGCCTTCGAGAGAAACAACCTCAACGATCCCACCACCCCTATATATATATAGGGGTGGTGGGATCGTTGAGGTTGTTTCTATATGAGAGAGAGAAAATGAACCAGTGAGAGAGAGATGCACACAGATCAGACAGTGACTTGCTGGATTCACAAGACAACACTCCAGTGTTCAGTCTCACTGCCATTCAGATAGCAGCAGCAGGTGTCAGTATGATACTATGCCAAAAGCTCGTCAAATGTTGCCTGAAAAATGTAATGAATATCACACATTTCTCTTGACAGTTTACAAAAGACCATTTAGCCTACTTGTAAAATGACGCAACTAGCCATGCAATCAACATAACCACACTATAATGCCATAGCATGAACTCAGTCACAGCATGAGGTTTGCATGGTAGTGGCGTGTAACCAACCTACATTATCTTTCACTCACGTTTTCTTTCAAATTATCTCTCTTTCTCTCTCTCTGACCTCACAGACCTCATAGTGGCGACCAACGGAGAGCCTGTTACCTCAAAGGACATCAAGTCTTGCATCCACCAGATCCAGGAGCTGATAGTTGTGAGGTTGAACCAGGCGGTGGCCAACAAGCTGATCAGCTCTGTGGACTACCTGAGGGAGAGCTTTGTAGGAACCCTGGAGCGCTGTCTAAACAGCCTGGAGAAGTCCAACATGGAGTCATCTGTCCACAATGTCACTTCCAACCACCTCAAACAGGTGTGTGATTGTACAGTATACTCTTCCATAATTTAGATACTGTATGTCAGCCATGTCAAATGTAGCTTGTTTTGTTCAGAAGTGTCTTTTCTATTTCTCTGTACTACATTGTTGACCATATCATTGATAAGATGTCCAAATACCATCAGATGTTTGAGATTAATTCAATAGGCTGATTCCTCAAAAGACAATGAAAAAGACAGTATAAAAGACAATGACCTTTTTTCCTACAAGACAGTTGGTCTAAGTTAAATGATAACATCTTGTTCTGTTCTCTCCATCCCACTTCCTGTCCTGGTCAGATCCTTAATGCTGCCTATCACGTGGAGGTGACCTTCCATTCAGGATCATCTGTTACGAGACTCGTCTGGGAGCAGATCAAACAGGTAACCATTCCCAGTCAAGCCTCAGGAATCTACTTCAATTGTAGGGCTTTGCAATAACAACACATTGATTTGAACCTTGATTTATTTCTTGTGTATTCTCTCTCTCTGTCTTGTGTAGATCATTCAAAGGATAACGTTTGTGAACCCTCCTGGCATCACTCCAGAGTGGAAGAGGAAGGTGGCCCAGGATGCCATAGAGAGCTTGAGTGCTGCCAAGCTGGCTAAGAGTATCTGTTCCCAGTTCAGAACACGCCTCAACAGCTCCCACGATGCCTTTGCTGCCTCACTGCGACAGGTACACCGCACTCCAAACCCGGCTTCAGCTAATCATTTTTATCAAACAAGAAACTTTTTTATTCACCTTCACACTCTCCAGTAAGGTGCCCTCTTTTATATTGCACTCTTCATCCAATCAGGTTTGGTCTTGGCTACTTTTTTCTTTCCCAGTGGGAAGAACTGTTTGAAATGACATTATAATGACCTTCTTTCAACCAGTCTCTGTTTGTAATAATGATATACAGTACCAGTCTCTGTTTGTAATAATGATATACAGTACCAGTCAAAAGTTTGGACACCCACTCATTCCAGGGTTTTTCTATTTTTACTATTTTTTATATGGTAGAATAATAGTGAAGACATCAAAACTATGAATCATGTAGTAACCAAAAAAGTGTTAAACAAATCTAAATATATTTGATATATAACCACCCTTTGCCTTGATGACAGCTTTGCATTCTCTCAACTAGATTCATTAGATAGTCACCTGGAATGCATTTCATTTAACAGGTGTGCCTTGTTTAATGTACATTTGTGGAATTTCTTTCCTTAATGCATTTGCACCAGTCAGTTGTGTTGTGACAAGGTAATTGTGGTATACAGAAGATAGCCCTATTTGGTAAAAGACCAAGTCCATATTATGGTAAGAAAAGCTCAAATAAGCAAATAGATATGACAGACATGAAGACACTTTAAGACATGAAGGTCAGTCAATCCGGAACATTTCAAGAACTTTGAAAGTTTCTTCAAGTGCAGTCACAAAAACCAGCAAGCGCTATGATGAAACTGGCTCTCATGAGGACAGCCACAGGAATGGAAGACCCAGAGTTACCTCTGCTGCAGAGGATAAGTTCATTAGAGTTAACTGCACCTCAGATTGCAGTCCAAATAAATGCGTCACAGAGTTCAAGTAACAGACACATCTCAACTTCGACTGTTCAGAGGAGACTGCGTGAATCAGGCCTTAATGGTTGAATTTCTGCAAAGAAACCACTACTAAAGCACACCAATAAGAAGAAGAGACTTGCTTGGGCCAAGAAACACAAGCAATGGACATTAGACCGGTGGAAATCTGTCCTTTGGTCTGATGAGTCCAAATTTGAGATTTTTGGTTCCAACCGCCGTGTCTTTGTGAGACGTAGAGTAGGTGAACGGATGATCTCCGCTTGTGTGGTTCCCACCGTGAAGCATGGAGGAGGAGGTGTGGGGGTGCTTTGCTGGTGACACTGTTGGTGATTTATTTAGAATTCAAGGCACACTTAACCAGCATGGCTACCACAGCATTCTGCAGCGATACACCATCCCATCTGTGCTTAGTGGGACTATCATTTGTTTTTCAACAGGACAATGACCCAACACACCTCCAGGCTGTGTAAGTGCTATTTGATCAAGAAGGAGAGTGATGGAGTGCTGCATCAGATGACCAGGCCTCCACAATCACCCGACCTCCACCCAATTGAGATGGTTTGGGATGAGTTGGATCGCGGAGTGAAAGAAAAGCAGCCAGCAAGTGCTCTGCATATGTGGGAACTCCTTCAAGACTGTTTGAACAGCATTCCAGGTGATTACCTCATGAAGCTGGTTGAGAGAATGCCAAGAGTATGCAAAGCTGTCAAGGCAAAGGGTGGCTACTTTGAAGAATCTAAAATAAATTTTGATTTGTTTGAGTTTTTTGTTTACTACATGATTCCATGTGTTATTTCATAGTTTTGATGTCTTCACTATTAATTCTACAATTTATAAAATAGTCAAATAAAGAAAAACCCTTGGATGATTAGGTTTGTCCACACTTCTGATTGGTACTGTAATTTCAACCAGTTTTGCCAGGTTCTCTCTTCCGGTAGCTCTTGGTAATTAAAAACCTGGCAATGTCTCACTTTTATTTTTTCATTTCACTTATATTTAACCAGGTAGGCCAGTTGAGAACAAGTTCTCATTTATAACTGCGACCTGGCAAAGATAAAGCAAAGCAGTGCAACAACAACAACACAGAGTTACACATGGGATAAACAAACGTAAACACAAAATAAAAATCTGTATACAGTGTGTGCAAATGAACTTCAGCAACTCTCCAGTTACAGATTTTGTGTTGTAAACAAGTCAGATTTCCTGCTTGACCTTCTTTGACCTTTGATCTCAATGGTCAAATGTATGTGATGTTTCTTCCCACATGACTGACAATGTGATTCCCATCATTGATAAAGACCCTCGTTAACTTCTCTAGGATATGTGGGACGCTAACGTCCCACTTGGCCAAAATCCAGGAAAAATGTAGCGCGCCAAATTCAAATATATTACTATAAAAATCTATCTTTCATGAAATCACACATGAAAGACACCAAATTAAAGCTACACGTGCTGTGAATCCAGCCAACATGTCTGATTTCAAAAAGGATTTACGGGGAAAGCACACCAAACAATTATGTTAGCTCAGTACATAGCCACAGAAAAACACAGCCATTTTCCCAGCAAAATATAGTAATAACAAAAAGCAGAAATAGAGATAAAATTAATCAATAACCTTTGAACATCTTCATCAGATGACACTCATATGACATCATGTTACACAATACATTTATGTTTTGTTCGATAATGTGCATATTTATGTCCACAAATCTCGGTTTACACTGGTGCCATGTTCAGAAATGCCTCCCAAATATCCGGAGTAATTACAGAGTCACGTCAAATGACAGAAATACTCATCATAAACTTTGATGAAAGATACATGTGTCATATATAATTAAAGATACACTTGTTCTTAATGCAACCGCTGTGTCAGATTAAAAAAAAATCTTTACGTAAAAAGCACCCCATGCAATAATCTGAGACGGCGCTCAGATTTAACAACATTTCTCCGCCATGTTGGAGTCAACAGAAATACGAAATTACATCATAAATATGCCCTTACCTATGATTATCTTCATTAGAATCCAGTGCCAGGAATCCTAGTTCCACAATAAATCGTTGTTTTGTTCGATAATGTCCATTACTTATGTCCAATTAGCTAATTTTGATAGCATGTGTAGTACACATGTCCAAACGCTCGCGCAGATGCAGGCAAACGTCAGACGAAAACTTCAAAAAGTTATATTACAAGTCAAATAGACTGGTCAAACTTAGTAGAGAATCAATCTTCAGGATGTTGTTATCATATATATCCAATAACGTTCCAACCGGAGCATTCTTTTCAGTCTCTATAAGTAATGGAACGCATGACGATATCATGAGGAAAGTGCGTGACCAAGAACTGACACTCTGCCAGACCACTGACTCAAACACCTCCCATCCGGTCCCACAACACAGCATAAGCTTCATTCCACGTTCTACTGACTGTTGACTAGTGGAAGGCGTAGGAAGTGCAAACAGATCCATATATTACAGGGAATTGAATAGGCGATGACTTTAACATCGACCACTCTTAGAATTCTCACTTCCTGTTTGGATTTTTTCTCAGGTTTTTGCCTGCCATATGAGTTCTGTTATACTCACAGACATCATTCAAACAGTTTTAGAAACGTCAGAGTGTTTTCTATCCAATAGTAATAATAATATGCATATATTAGCATCTGGGACAGAGAAGGAGGCAGTTCACTAGGGGCATGCAATTCATCCAAAAGTGAAAATGCTGCCCCCTATATCAAAGAAGTTAAGTATCACAGTGGCTTCAACAAAACCCAGTTTGAACTAGGATGCCATATTACAGTTTAAAACACTATGTGGAAAAGATGGATTATTTGGCCTGTGTTTGACATAATTATTTATGATTTATCTGATATCTAGTCCTAGATTATATTTCTGTTTGCAGTTTTGCACTCTTATGATGATCTTATGGGTTTACAAGTATCTGGAGTGTCGTTAACATTTGTTGGCTTCATTTCAACCAATGACGTATGTGTGTGTAGCTGGAGGAGGGCCACACGGGGCGGTTGGAGCGTACTGAGGACCTGTGGCTGCGTGTGAGGAAGGACCACGCCCCGCGGCTGGCCCGCCTGTCTCTGGAGAGCCGCTCCCTCCGAGATGTGCTACTGCATGGTGAGACACACACATACTAGCTGCTCTATCCACTGGGCTCTGAGCTCTGAGCTCTGGCACCAACAGTAATCACTCTGCCTGGGTTCCATGCTCTCACATGCTAAAAAGGCCCAGAACCTATACCAGTCACAGTACAATAACACAAATCTGTATTTATGACTGACAATAAAATCAACAACTTTTTCATGAAGTTGAGCAGAGTTTACTTTGATGTCACTGGTGACGTCACTGTTGGTTCTATGAAAATGTATTGACATGTTTCTTCCTGGCAGGCAAGCCCAAACTTGGGCGAGAGCTGGGGCGGGGTCAGTATGGAGTGGTCTATCTGTGTGACAGCTGGGGGGGACGCTATCCCTGCGCTCTGAAGTCAGTTGTACCACCTGACGACAAGCACTGGAACGACCTGGCCCTGGAGTTTCACTACACCAGGTGAGCTGGTCCAGCTTGTGGATCTCAACCATTGCTGAATGTGCTATCATTTCAATAAAGCATCCCTTTAAGCTGACACCTAAGGTAGTAAATAGGAAGTCAACTGAGTGAACTTGTTTTGCATTATCAAAATTGGTCCATACTCAAGAGAAAAATAATCATCCAATAATAAAGAATGGTGAGACTCATTTGTCATCAACAAAACTCTTCTTATCGGTGGTGACAGCTCTTTGTATAATGCATTTACTGGTAAAACCAACACCTTCTAGGATAACGAAACATATTCTGCTCCAGGACACATGTTTTTCTCTAGGAAAATGAAATGGCATCTGGTGATGTGTTTAGTGTACATCTCAGCATGTTAATTTCATATAACTGCAGCCTTTCACTGTGTAATTTCACCGATCATCTGCTATAAAAGCTTACAAATGCAGTTCATAGAGAAGTAACCACTCATGTCTGTGGACAGATGCTGGTGTTGGAACTGTGATGCTTATGCCCCCATGTGACTGATATAATAATTTCATGCACCATGCAGCTGTAAAGGAAAAGTGATGGTACTGTATTTGTGGGCCAGGCTCCACAAGGGGGCTTAGCCTCAGTTGAAACTTGTGCACCCTCAGTTTTAGTTTTATGTCTCTATATAAAATAGCAAAAAAGTTACAATGATTGAGTGACAGTTTGGCGCAAAATTTGTATTTTCCGCTGCACTGTATCAGCACAATGGACAGAGTGCCCAGCGGTGTGTGTGTGTGTGTGTGTGTGTGTGTGTGTGTGTGTGTGTGGGGGGGGGGGGTTTATGTACGGTTTCATTGGCTTTCCCTAAAAAGCGGAAAAAAAACGCTTCTCATCTGTGGTAGGCTAAATGAATAACGTGATGCGCCTGTAATATTAGATTTTTATTTATAAAGGTGGGGCCAAGTTTACCATTGAAGCTGCCTCACTCAACTTTGCCTCACGCCCCACCACTACAGAGTTTAGTTAGCTTCTTAGCTAGCTGTTAAATGTGTTAGTGTTATTAGCCTTAGCCTATTTAGCTAGCGCAAAACAGCTATTCTGCCACGGTGGATATCAGAAATTGTTCAGAGGAGAGCAATGAGCAGCAGCATTAAACCACAGAGGCTGCCGCCAAGCCCAGCAGCGATGATGCTGACGAGCTCCAGCTAGCTCTGTGTGCAGAACATACCCACCTTCCACAAGCACCGCCAGAATAAAGGCTCAACAGCCCTCTCCACCTCCAACTGTTCCTGACAATCTTGGAACAGAGGAGCCAGCCCAGGTTAGCCTAGAATCCTACCGTAGCCACAGGCTTTCTGTCTAAAAACATTAATTTAATAGCAACTGGTTCATAGTGTAGCGACCCGCACAGACAGCTGTGTGTTATGTGTTAGGCTAGTAGGTGGTTGTGTTCGCGGGGTCCAACATGTCAATCAACCTGCTATCTGCCAATCACGGGAATGCCTGGAATGTTCTGATGTCGGGCATCCTGGCGGTTGGCGGAGTGGCGTGGAGGGGGGTTGGGCAGGGGGATGGAGCATTGGAAGTTAAGACCAGGTTTTGCCTTTGTTCTCTCTCTTACGTCTGGGCTTCACAAGAGAAGGTCACGATTGGCTTGTGGGTTATCTTTCATTTATTTGGCGTGGGCTACGGCCAAACAGTAGCCTGTGTAAAGTTGGTTTAATAAACCGTCCATTCGTAAACTCAATCCTCTGTCTGGACAGTTGTTCTTTTATGATCTAGTCAGGTCATTACAATAGGAAGACAGTGGCTGGAATACTCGATTGCTGCAGAATTCAATATAATTCCAATGCAAGAACCCAAATGACACCCCTGGGTATAGCTACATATCGGTATGTATGGGGCGGCAGGTAGCCTAGTGGTTAGAGCGTTGTGCCAGTAACCGGAAGGTTGCCAGATCGAATCCCCGAGCTGACGAGGTAAAAATCTCGTTCTGCCACTGAACAAGGCAGTTCCTAGGCCGTCATTGTAGAAATTGTTCTTAACTGACTTGCCTAGTTAAATAAATACAAATGTTTCATCATGGAAATGGTTTTAAATGTATGTTTTGGAAAAGCGTTTATGATAGACTGGCATTGCTTAATTGATTATGTGGGTCAAATATGATCAACAGAAGTGTATTGTGCTATATCACACCGTGTTGCTGTACTCATGGGCGCCATGACTTTTCAAGTGGGCCTATTTGTTTGGCAAGACCGCTGTGGATGGCTGCTTCTCACTGTAGTAGTTGTCGGTATTCTAAGCCTGCATAAATAACTAGGTTATTTTGCTATTTTGACAGCTGTGTGTATGGCTGCATTCACATAGGCTGTTTGTAGTAGGGGAATTACCCTATTTATCTTGTAGCCTATATTCATTACCAAAACGACCTCACTTTAGTGTGTAGGGCGCTGTCCATTGTGCTGATACAGTGCCGCGGAGATAGGTTGGAAATCTGTAGCCTGTCACTTCAATGGCCTCGGAGTCTCTGCATTTCAACTTTATCTTTATTCTGGTATAGCGTGAAAAATGCAGAATTCAATATAATATATATTCCAATGCAACCCTCGTCCCCGCCATTTCTACTAACACAGAGGGTAGGATGTATATAAAAATGTAGGACCTTCGTTTTCCTACCTTCTCTATTGTGTATGGGCGCAGGTCCCTCCCTAAACACGAGCGCCTGGTGGACCTGCACGGCTCGGTGATTGACCACACTTATGGCGGCGGCTCCAGCATTGCTGTGCTGCTCATCATGGAGAGGCTTCACCGAGATCTCTACACAGGCCTGAAGGTAATCCCATATCTATAATTTGCCCTAATATAGTTCATCTAGCACTTATGATGACATAAGTGATTGGCACACTGAGGTCTACCTCCCCATCTCCTCGCTCTCTATCAGGCTGGTTTATCACTAAAGGAGAGACTCCAGATTGCTCTGGACGTGGTGGAAGGCATTCGCTTCCTGCATGGTCAGGGGCTTCTGCACAGAGACATCAAACTAAAGAATGTGCTGGTGAGTGAGGGTTAAAGGTAATCTCAAATCATGCTAAATGTGTAACACTAGTGTTGATCACTACATTATCCATTCATCAAATTAGTTCTAATGTTGAGCTGATTTAGCTGTGGTCATCATGGCTCAGTGAAAATGCTCCAGCACTGCACACCAATGAATTCCTCATTATTTCCATCATTTTCCACCTGTGTTGCTTGCTTGGTTGTGTAAGAATAGCCCAGCCCTGCCTACACAGTATGATGATTGGCTCATATGTCACTGTTCTGCTGTGTCCTCTGACTCAATTATGTGTGAAAATAAGGGGCAATGTTTAATGAGACATACTATGTTTGCATTTTCATAAAATGGAGGTCACAGGCTACAACACATGGGCTGTATTGTTAGGACAGAGTTATGGAAAAATATTTAACTTCTCTCATGAATTGAATGTTCTGGGGCATTGGATGCTCCGAGTATTAAACTTTTTGGAATTTAGGTTTGAGTTGACAATTGGGGGAAAAAAATCACTTACTTTCTTTGTATAGAAGACTCAAGGGTATGCTTTTTTGACTGTGTATTCCCTGAGAAACCAATATTTATGGTCCTGAAGTTTCACGTCTTGCCAAAAGTGTTCCTCGTCTGTGCTGTTGTCTGTCCCTCCCTCAGTTGGACAAACAGAACCGGGCCAAGATCACAGACCTGGGCTTCTGTAAGCCAGAGGCCATGATGTCCGGCAGCATCGTAGGAACCCCCATACACATGGCCCCCGAGCTTTTCACAGGTCAGCAATCCTGCTACTCGGTCACACTGCTGCATCATCTCTTATTCTAGACTCTTTGGTTAAACCCCAAGTCTCACTTCTTTCTTCAGGAAAGTATGATAATTCTGTGGATGTCTATGCCTTTGGAATCCTGTTCTGGTACCTCTGCACTGGCTCCGTCAAACTCCCAGAGTCCTTTGAGAAATGCTCCAGCAAGGACCAGTTGTGGAATAATGTTAAAAAAGGTGATGTGCAAACCCACAGCTAAAATACTAATTCAAACTGACTGAATATGATCAAAACCAAATAGCTTGTTGTAACATTTTGTCTTTTATCCAGGATTGTCTATTTGTGGATGAGATGTGGTGTGGGTGTGTGTGTGTGTCTGTTAGCTGAATTGGACTAGAGAGCTGCCCGGGCCTCATTTGTGCCCATGTTGTTTACAGGCGTGCGACCTGAACGGTTGGCCAACTTTGATGAGGAATGCTGGCAGCTGATGGAGGCCTGCTGGAATGGAGACCCTTCCCAGAGACCCCTGCTCGGCATCGTAGAGCCCAGCCTGCAAAGCATCATGGTACGGCTTTGCAATTGTGGCTCAGATCAGAAGAGCAGCAGCCTGGAGGACTCAATCTGAAACTCAGAGAGGACCACAGACTGTTGCAAAGGATTATGGTCCCCAAAAAAGATTTTTTGTTGTATTTATGGAAAAAGGACAGTGTGTTTCTGGAAGGCCAAGAGATGACCAATAATAAAGATTGTCAAAGACAGTTGTCCTCTTCCTTTACAGGAGTTATACACTATTTAAGATGACACGTGACAAACGTGTCTGTGCCGTGTGTATTTGTATAGTATACAAACTCTAGCAGACACTATGCTTCCGACTTAGCTGGCATGCTAATTGCTGATTGGTCATAGGATTGTTACTAGTTAAAACATTTGAAATACAGTTTAAAAAAGTTTTTATTTATATATATATATACAAATATTAATTTTAGATTGTATTTAAACTGGTTATTAGAGTATTCATGCATCTATGAAATTCATTTCTTTTTTATATAAAATGATTGACAAATAATCAATTGTTTCCCTTCACTCTTAAATAGGGTTCTGTTTTCAGCATCTTCCCAGCACCAGTCCTCAAGCCTTAGAGGATACTACTATTTCCCTGATAATAAATCAATCTTTATCATTGATTAGATGCCAGCAGGGTAACGACCCCAGGCAAATTTTGACTCTCCACATTAATACAGAAGATGGAAATGATGCTATCTATATATGCCTGTTGCACATGTGACAAAAACTAAAATGTGGGATGGAAACGTAATGACATGAATCAACACCTGGAAGAAATTTAGGATGGTAAGAATAATTTAATATTAAGATTCTGGAACTGAGGCATTCTGAGACGTGTCATAGCTGACAACAGCATTTTTCAAGCGCTTTTGAACAGCAACAAGACTATCCTGTCCATTGTGTACCAAGTAGGTAAGACATGACCGCATTTGTTTAACCTATAATACGTAGTGTACATTATGAATAATTGTATTGGCATTGAATGTTTATTTTAAGTTACTGAAGACTTCTACACTATACTTATGTGATCCAGAGGTTTTGGGATGGAGAAGATGGAGACAGCTCACACTGCACAGCAGCCCACCTTGGGGTAAGTATAGTCCATAGAAATACAATGGTGTAGTCTCACCTAGTCCATGATATGGTCACTACAGTAGTGAATATAGTCTCATACAATTGGAATACCAAAGCATGAGGCAAATGCTTGCACTCTGGTCTCAGTGACTCACAGAGCGAGGAGGAGGAGGATGATGATGGCTTTGTTGGGGGGACCGGAGTGCAGTCAGACAAGCGACAGAGTGGCGCGGCGTCAGAGGGTGTGGATGAAGAGGATGACGATGAAGAGGTAACTTTGGTAGAAAGGACATCGTAATGTTTGGTCCAATCCAGACAACTGTACATTTGATATCAGGGATGTCATCACATACAGTTTAGGTATGTGTCCCTCTTTCATTAGGCAGGACCTGCAGCCCAACCCAAGGAGAAGGGTAGTGAGTGTTATCACCAGTAACATTTCTCCCCCTCTATTCTGAAGTATACTGATAAAGCACCAATGATGTTAGTAACCATTGTTGTGCGCCACAGAGGAGGATTCCTTTGACCGGATGCTTTCTATCTGGGGCACCACCAAGTATATCAGCAAGTGGAAGATGGCCCATCGGAGAGGCTACCACATCAACTGCCTGACCGATGACCCCGAACGCAAGGCCATGATCATGCAGCATGAGCTGGACTGCAAAACCAGTGTAAGAGACCCCAACCTTATTCCTTCACCTCAGCTCAATGGTAGAAAGGATAATGCTGGTCGTGAGAGTTGCTGATGACATTAATTGTGCATATCTTAGATGTCCATGACCCTGAATCATGCAACTCTCCTTCAGATTCCCCTCCCTATGGTGTGTATGATTGAGAAGGAGACCCTGCAGATTCTACAAAATATTGAGAATGGTAATCCCTGGTCAAAGTGTCCCTACACTTCAATTTATCTGAGCATATAAACTCAAGAAAGTCCTCTCCATCTCTGTACTTTCTCTGTGTTACTGTAGACTACAAGTACAAGTTGGGCGCCAGCCACCATCTGACGAAAGAGCTTCATGAGCGTATTGAGAGCCTGAAGTGCCAGGTATCCTCCAAGGTTAGGTACAGTGAGCCGGCCCCAGAGGGAGGAGTGCTGGCGACCCTGGTGGGGTGGGGCAGGGCGCTGTCTGCTATGCTGGGTTGGCGCAGTGGAGCCTCAGCTACTAAAGACGAGAATGCTCTACCCTGCAAGGAGTGTCCCCTTGAAACAGACGACACAAAAGAATAAAGACTTGAATAGAAATTACTAATCTGTGATTCTTCTTGAAGTTACAAGCATTTTGCTACACCGGCAAAAACACGTATATGTGACCAATACATTTTTATTTGATTTTGTAGTTGTGTTTTGGTAGCAATTCAGCACATTTGGCACCAGAGGGCTGTAATGACTGGACCGTAGTAAAGCTCAGCATTCTACTACAAACTGCTTGGCCTACATGTTGCGTTGAGATATGGAGGCCATTTCCCCTGAAGGAATACAAAACAATACCACTGTATTAAAAGCATGTCTGTTTTACTCATTGCATTTTGGAGAATTCCTTTAGAAAGCCATTTATCTTAGAAAAATACAAGTCATATCTAGTCTACCCGGTATCACTAAAGCTTTGACATCAGTAACCTACTACAGGTCTTGGTTTTAAGCAGTTGATTGCTTGGAGCTCCAATTATGAACTGTTCGTACCAACCAGATAAGGAAAATTGTGTTATGCTACTCTCATACCTGTTTGAATATCTAGAGCTCAACAAAGTGATTAATTAGGATCCCAATAATGTGGTAATGAATAGGCTGCAATATGAAAATGAGAGGTTGAACTCTTTTGTAGGCCTGATATTCAATAACCCTTCAGCAAATGTTTTAGTAAGCTTCACCTTGTATTTACCTTGATATCATAGTGTTGTTGTAAAAAAAAAAAAGCAAACATTTTCAAGAAACAATTGGCAAACCTTGACACATATTGTTGAGGTACTGTATCATGGAGAATGCTCTCAGATGTCTGTTCATTTCATTTTAGGGAGCACCAGTGCAAACAGACAATCCTCACAGGAACTGTAGTGTTATTAAATCTTCCAATAAAACATGATTCCGATGAAGGCTGTGTGTTGGTGCTTGTAGAGTAATGTTAAGACCTTTTAAGGCAGATAAAAACATCACAGTTTACACATCAAAACAAGTAATCTGCAAGAGAAATAACAGGTTTTCTTTCCTACACATCAATACATTGCCTGAACTGCTTTTCAATAGTTGGAATGTAGTGGTGTATTTGAGCACTGACTCTGAGGTGTGTCCAGTTTATGCAGTATGATTCAATATGTTGCATGAAGTATTAGTGTATGTCATTGTACAGTAAAATTGGAATACATTTCAAAGCGTATTACAGCACAAGTTTGTAAGTATTTTACAAAACAATGGGTCCTTCATATCTAATCTATAAAATACAAAATCATTTAGTCACTGATTCAAATGAAGGCAAATATACAAAAATGGGAGCATCTTTAGTGTCCATACAAAAATTTGCTCCCAACAATTTACAAAAGTCCAGATGTATCAAAAGTCCTTGTTATACAAATTCTTGACACGCACACTCTTTTCCTCCAATGATGATGTAATAAAACAAAGGCCAAGTGGTGGAGAAAGGCAGGCGTTCTCCCTCTATGTGGATGACAGCTGGCCGGTCACTGTTGCCTTGATTAAACATCCTTCAATAGTGAGAGAAACTGTTTACAGAGCACGTCCAATACGGAGCATGGTAATACTGAGTGACCCCATGGCCTCTCACTGTCAACAACTCAGTTATCCAGCCACACTTCCAACAGGAGTCCCTTTCCTCCAGTGCCTGACCTCAGCTGGGTGGAGCTGTTCATCTCGCTGTCCCTCTCTCCTGTTCAGTCTGGGGACATGTTGGACTGACTGCTCAGGCTGGCAGCTTCCTGAGACTGGAGTGGAGAAGAGACCTCTCTACACTGCAGCAAAACTCAAACTGGTCTCAGCCCTCAGTAGAACAATTAAATCCTCAAACAAAACAACTGTACAGGCGACCCTTTCTGAAATTACAAATTAGATAAGAAATTTCCCTGAAAGTTTAAAATCTGACAGCTAAATGACACAGCCAAAGGAGGACTTCATTGTTCCGTATCTCCGGAGTTTGAAACATAAAAACAACCACAACATAAAACGAAACATCTGCTCCAGTTGACTACCAGCACATCTGGTCAGGCAGTGTAAATTATTTAAAAAAGTGCATCGCTTCAAGTATGTAAACAAACAATGATATATATTTTTGTAAAGAGGGAGACTCATTCCATCAGTGCTCTCAAGCCTGGGCCAGTGCAGAGACTCCTGAGGTGTGTCTCTCTCTCTCTCGTGCTCACTTGCACACACACGCACCCTCTTAAAAAATGAGGGGGAAGAGAGAGGGTACTCCATGGATCTCCAGGTGAGGACAGTCCAACGCTCTGTGTCTCCTCACACATCAGCTCCTGTCACTCAGAGAAAAGTGGGCGTGGCGATGAGGGGCTGGGCTCTATGACCTGCAAAGACACACCCCTCCGTCAGCCTGCTCATATGTGTTACGGCAGCTGCTGGGAAAACAGGGTGATGGGAGGGGGTGGTGTCGGTGACAAACACAACACAACACAGGGAAAATAGAAGGAACAGGGAAAAAATGAATGAGAATTATTCACACACACACATGCGATTGATCCTGATTTCAAATGAGGATCAAGTGCTTCACTGAATAAAATGAAAGAATAAGAATCTATGGTTTTTGGAGAGAGAGAGAGAGAGAGGACAGAGAAGGGTGGTTAGTAAGCTATAAGACTCAGAATTGTAGACACTCTTCATAATAAAAGGATATTGCCTAACAATTTTTTGGACCAATAAATTAATAATATGTACCTATTGATTCTTGAAGAATAGAACTTAGAAATGCCTCAGGAGCTTAGTGCAACCATCAGACCCCAACATGTCAGCTTGTTCCATTCCAATGTTTGTAAACAAAATAAGTGTTTACAAACACTATATAGCATTAAAACATAGTTAAAACTATACTTTTGATACCATGGATGGTCAGTCCTTGCATCCATAGCTCTATCTATGAATTTACATTTCTCTAGCCCCATCCCTCAGCTTTTAAACGAAATAGGCGCTGGGAGTACGCTTTGTTATTGTTTCAACTGCTGATTCCCGCTTTAAAGCCACTTGTATCTAGCAGTTTGTATAATGGTAGCAATCAAAGCTAAAAAAAACTTGTTGAAATCAGCTTTTACCAAGTCCCTCTGTTTATGGAACTAACAGTATTTTGAAAATGCAGTATTTTGTTCCCAATAGAATAAAATCACCTGATCATGGAAGTTGTTTGACATCTTTGGTGTCTGAGCTCATTGATGAGAATGTGATGGTGCTGTATGTGTTGGACTATTGACAAGCCAGCATGCTAACATCATCAGTACATAGAGGAGGACAGAGGGCTACACACAATGGTGATGGGGGGGGGGGGGGGGGGGGGGGTACTCAAGACAGCAGCAAGATACATTCAACCTGGCAGACTGATCAACAGAAAATGTAACATACTGTATCCAGCAACATATAAAACAACATTTAAATACATAAGTACTGAGAAATCTCTTAACTTCCATCTAAAGCTGTTGCTTTGATTCTATGACATTGTGTTGTACTGTACGTGTTGCTGTGTTTGTGATCTGCTCTGGGTTGAGTTCAGACAGAGCGGTGTATTCTGTGTATTATGCTTGGACCTGGTTTGTGTTTGTTGCTCTGTGTTGGATGACACTCACTCTGATCCTGACGAGTCACCGTCCACTGTTCCCGCATTGATGCTCATGCCGACACCATTCAGCTGATCTTGTAGGCTGGGCTTGGCCCGGCCCCCTCGGCTCTCACTGGAGGATGAGCCCTGAGAGGTGGCGTGGCCCGGTGCAGTCTTTGACAGCTCGTTATGGATGCGGTTGATACCATTTCTCTCCGCGATGGGGGAGAGCTGCTTCTTCTTCAGGATTCCTGAATTTGAAGACACATCTTCTCAAACAATTCCTAAGTTCTGGAAAGCCCACCCCTACAGAGATATACAGTTGAACTAACAACATGTGGAGGAATGTTGCAGCAGTGTGGATGTTTAGGTTTGTTGCTGACCTTTCTGTGGGTGTGCATTGAGGTTGGGCAGACTGGGAAGTAGCAGCATCAAGTTATCCTTCCCATAGCTACCTGCCTTGTCCCCTGGCCTTTCGCTTGGCATGCCTCGGGTGTCCCGAGTCTGGCCCAACTCAGTGTTGGCCAGAGACTCTGTCTTCAGCCTGTCTGCTCCCCCGAGGCCCTCACTGTTGCTGGCTGTCGTCATATACTCCACTGGCCAGTACAGCTTACTCAGGTTGTTATCTGGGGAACAACCAGACACAATTTTAAGACTACATCTTAAATGCTTGATGCATTAAGTGATGTTGTAAGCTGTGGTTAAATTCATAACATTTATGTTTTGCTCAGAAATTGATTTATTTACACCTGGACAATTGTATACAGTGTAGGTGTAGTCTATTGAAGGTCTATGTGTGCTGTTTGGGTGTGGTGAACTGTTAAAACAGAAGTGTTGGAGCAGTATTATCAAGAAGGTCTGAGGTCACACACTGGATGGGGCTGTGGTGACAAACTGGGCGCGTTCCTCTGCCAAAGCGTTGCTGACGCATGCCAAATCTTACAACGCCTAGATAGGTATTTTACATATCAGCTAACCACATCATACATTATAGCAATCTGGTGCCCAACAGCAACCATTGGTTGATGCATGCAACGTCTGAGCAGGGGAACACAACCACCATGTTGGTGTAGTCTACTGAGAGTATTAAAGGTATGAGGCCGTATAGAGTGTGGATGACTGGGTTGATTATAGGTGTGAGGTCATACCGTGAAGGTGTGGTCTCTTGGACACGTTGGAGGCCATGCTTTCCCAGCATTCCTCTGGTGGGTAGGGCTCCTCATCCTCGCTGTCAGAGGAGTGTGTGGAGGCGTATGAGCCGCTCTGGTCGTCCTCCACAGACAGGTCACTGTCCGAGTCAGAGTTGGGATCTGTTGTTGCACACACACGTTAAGATGATGACCAATGAGAATTGCACAGATATATATTTTGTATACATATATTAACCATATGAAATAACCCTCTGAATGCCTCTCTGATAAAGGCAGTCACAGTGATCCTAATGACATTAGAATGGGAGACCTACTATCTAAATGCTCTTTAGTTTCATGGAAGAGTGAGCCGTGTTCATTCAGAGCGATGTGTGCCTGGCTGTTATTCAGGCCACCATCATCCCTGAAAAACACAACAGGACTTGTAACAGGACATAAATGTACAAACACAAAGCCCTCATCTACTCAATCAAAGTTACTATGTGGATCTGAAAGGGCTGTTCTACTTGTATTACTGTACATAATAGACCATCATAAAATATACATTTTCAATTCATTTGTAAAGTACACTTTTTTTCTAATACACAATGATGCGGGAGGCCCTGAACAGCGTGTGTCCATGGGGTCTGTTATGTCTCTCTGGGCTTGCCGTACCTAAGGACAAAAGGGACGTAGCTCTGCTGGCTCTTGCCGCTCTGCAGGGTGCCGTTCAGAGACACACTGGAGTCTCCAAACGGCAGGTGGTACAGTCTGCCATCCATGTAGCTGGTGTTACAGTTATATGACTGGAGGAAGAGGAGAGGGACAGGTATAAGTTAATAGGCAGTAAGTCATCACACCAAATTCTGTTTTATTTGTTTGATGCTTTAGTTCATGTCCTTGGTAATACAAGGCCAAACCTAAAGGTATGATATGGAGGCCTACAGCTGTACATAGCTGTACTAGTTCCTGTTCTACTAAGGCCTTAGATGACTGGTGTCCCTATATAGTGGGAGAGACTCACAGAGGGCTTGGACTTGATCATGTGACCTGGGCGCTTGCGGCTGCAGCAGT